>NC_073691.1:8781572-8904572 GCF_029784155.1 Uranotaenia lowii
CCGATAATTTGACATTATTTCGTCCCGGAACCGGCCATGGCCACGCCCCAATGTACCTGTACCACTTCTAACATGGGTTCGCTTAATGTTAGGTCAAGAGCTCTTCTCAGATAGGTCATGATCTGATCATATAATTAAAAATTATCACGAAATCAGCTAGATTACCCACGTAACTGCAGCGGATTTGTCATCATCTTCTCAACGATGCGACAACCCAAGCAACTAAAAGTCACATATTTACTCGAATGAAGGCTTTGGAAGTTACATATTGGCTGACAAAGAGAGTCAACTGCCCAATTCTCTTTGAGTGAACTTGAATGTTCCGAAAATCACTCAAAAAAAAAAGCTCATGGTAGGTTTCTAGTTGGAAAAATTTAAAGCCGAATGCTGCTGCCTGTAGTTCAGGTACCTGGTGTATCAGAAGTGAAAGAGGCACTTACTGATACAAGATCCAATTCGAAAATCCACTCACTCACTCACTCAAACTCAATCAATGCGGCCTTGCATTGGTCCATAATGCCTGCGTACTTTCTACCACAGCGGCAGATACATATGTACATACATACTGCCTGCGTGTTTGAATGGCTATTTTGTCCTGCCCAACAACAGCAACAACAAAGCAAGATGTATCAGGCAGACAGCGTACGATCATCGATCAGTAAACGAGTGAGTGATTGAGCTAGAGAAGTTTTTTTTTGTAAATTCTTTATTTGAAACGGCTTATACCTTTTAGACTTTAAGGAGCCAACCTCGTTTTGTTTGATTACAATTGTGTGCTTATTACTAGTTTACTTTTTAAAGAAAAGAAAGAAGATAGATAGGGAAATATGAAAATAAAAAGAATTATAGACGAAGATCAATAGCTTTTAGCAAAAATGTATATTTCGAACATGTAGTCCAAGTCTATCGCAACCAGCACATCTCTCACTGGAGTATTGGGTGGTTTTCATCGGGCCCGAAGGGAGTCTATGAAATTCGTTCTAGCGATAAAATGCACCTCGCACGACCACACAATATGCTCGATGTCATGGTAACCTTGGCCGCAACCACATAGAAACATCAAAACGATAGAGTACCGCGTCTAAGGAATAATGATTGGACATGAGACGGAAAAATAAACGAAAAAAAATCCCGACTCAAGTTCAATCTATTAAAACCATGGTTTAAGGCTTACCTTCGGGATAATCGAGTGGAGCAACCGACCCAACCCATCCTCGTCCCATTTGTGCTGCCAGTTGACAAGAGAATTTCTTCGAACCAAAAAGTAAAATTCGTTGAAGGCGATTTCGCGCTGATACGTGTCGCCTTCCATCGCCCCCACCTTTGCCAGAGAGTCTGCCTTCTTATTACCCTCTATCGAGCAATGCGAGGGAACCCAAACAAAGGTGATGGTAACGCGATGTTTTGATAAAGCACTCAAACTATCCCTTATCTTCTCGAAGAAGTATGGCGAGTGCTTTCCCGGTTTTATTGAGCGGATTGCTTCTACAGAAATCAGACTATCCGTTACAATATAGTAGTGCCCACACAGCAAAAAAAAATGTTACGATGGACGATGTAATTTCTGGGGATTACGGATTTCTGTTGCAATAATACATCTAAATGATGTACACAACTCGAATACGTCGTGGAGTGTAATATCACAACCTTCTATGTGATATCGCATCAAGTAGTCAATGTTTTCCTTTGTTGACGTTCAAATTTGATATCATTTCAAAAATTAAGAAACGGATTACGGACCTTAGCTGTATTTGTTTGGCTTGTAAGTACTACCAAAATTAATCAAAAATATAAGCAAACCCACAGCTTGAAAAATAATCTCATTATTTTTCATTTTTTAGGACATATAGCCCATATGGATCAGCGGTACGAAACATATTCTTTGTCTCCAAACAGCCGGGCACATCAAGACAATGTAAAATTAGGTACCTTTTGCGACTCAAGTTATGTGCAGGTATTTGATGTATTATCGCATTACTTTTTTTGCTGTGCAACTGCCCTTGAAGCTACTGTGGGATATGAGAGAAGGAATCATTTCAAACGTTGGATTGAGTCAAACAATGCAACTGGCACCACTATTTGCCAGCATTGTTAGATCTGTCATCATGAATGATATCTTTCTTGCTCCAATCCTCTCTTTCCCTCCAACGGGCACAGTCACACACAGGCCCGGTCGATTCGCCAGTCAGCTCGTCTGTCGTGCGAGAGAACGGTTGTGCGCTTTTACCGTACTGCGAACAACCATAAGACTCTCGATCGAACAAGATAAATCCTGATCGCTAGCACAACTGACCTCTATTGTATCTAGGTAGTCATTAGGATTTGAACCTCAATAGGGTCCAGAACCAGCGTTGCCACATTTAAATCTGTATTTTCGAGGCAAAAAATCTTTTAAATCTGTATAAAATCTCAAAAATCTGTATTAAAATCTGTATTCAAAATTTTGATTCCGGATACTAGCATTGCACTACGGCGACCTTTTTTATAATGCGTGGCGCACTAATCTAGTTGCCTCTTCATTATTGCGAACTGCGACATTTGTTCGATCTTTCAAATCAGTTTTAATCCTGTGATTTTGCTACATGCAATCCGCTTTTTGGTTTGTTTGTACAAATAATTGCGACTTCGAAACATTGCACGAAATTATATTTCCAGTACAACGAACAAAATACATATCCGCTACCGCTACATGTAAAATAAGGTCACACCAACTTTAAAGTGGATATGTTTTGTAAAATGCAACGATCTTTGTCCAACCGGAGTTTAACAATTAGATGGGATTTGGAAATTGTGTCAATTGTCTCTGATCAGTATATCTGTATTTAGTTGTAATCGCTGTATACTGCAAGAAAAATATTCACTGCAGCTGAAGTTAGTCAATAATATTTAACTAGGTACCATTAAAAGTTACATTTCGTGTAATGCAATGTCTGATCTTGGTGTATGATTTTCTAACACAGGTTTGAAAACTCTTTTCAAACCCTTGCATTGATGCAGTTCCGAACTATAATCTGGAAGATTTTTCTCATTTGTGAGCATGACAATTGATGGCTTGAACGTTGGATCATCAAAGGAGATTATTCTCGATTAACTCAAAGCATAATCAAAATATCTTAGAAATTTTTTCATTTGCTGAAAATCTGTATAAAATCTGTATAAATTTCCAATTATCTGTAATCTGTATATACAGATTCTTGGTTTGAAAATTTCAAAAAAATCTGTATGTTCACTGAAAAATCTGTATATGTGGTAACGCTGTCCAGAACCGGGACTCAACATTGGCGATCCATGCCAGTGTTTTTGCATTTCCCTTCAGGAAGGAGGGAGGAATGGGCCAGTGCTTGAGGGAAACCCAGCACTGATCATACAAAGCCTTTAGGCAACGAGGCAAAGAGGGATTCGACCGCCCTGTGAAGCAAATGCGTTTTATATTTGAGATTAAATCTCCAGCCCTCAATGGGCAAACCCTGTATATATGAATGGGTTAGAGAGTGTTTTTAATTTTAGATTAAAGTGAGTGTAGTTTAATTTGAGATTAAAATAAAAACTATTCAAATACTGATTCGATAGAAAGCCGGGTTTTAAGCCCATGGCCATCGGTAAAAACTGAATAGCCGGGTTTCAGCCCATGGCAACTGATAGTAAGCCGGGTTTAAGCCCATGGCCATCGGTAAAAGATTAAGAGCCGGGTTCAGGCCATGACAATATAAAAATAATATAAGTAATTAAAGATAATAATGACGAAGCAATTATTAAAAAAGGGCAGAATGTGGAATCCTAAAATATGCCTCTGATCTCACGCTAAAAGAGAGTATCTGACAGCCAAGAAGTATGTAAGCACAACTGACCTCTATTGTAGCTAGGTAGTCATCAGGTCAGTTGTGCGGCAGCCTGGATTTGAACCTCAATAGGATCCAGAACCGGGACTCCACATTGAGCATCAATTTGAACAAATCTTGGCAAACCGCAATCTGGCGAGTTTGGAATCCAGCGCGTGGCATCATGGCTACACTCTGGCTTTGTTCAGTACATAGTGAATAATCAAGAGAAGGTGATATTAACCGATGCCAAGGGTGCAACTGAGATAGAGATTTTTTTTGCGCTTTTTACGATTTTTTGGAAGCTGAATTAAAAGGCCGCTGGAAGCTGAATAGAAGGTCACTAAGACTTGTTTTGGAACTTGAAAGTATCAATAAGAACTTTAATAAGAATTTTGAGCTGCATAGATCGTACTTCATATCAATTATGGGACTGAGTAAGCTTTTTTGACTTTTTTTTATGGGACTTTTGGTTGCTTGGGAATTCTTGATTACCTATTTAATTTTGTTATGCGGGATAGGCAAAAGATTGTCGCACAGAGAGAGAGAGAGAGAGAGAGAGAGAGAGAGAGAGAGAGAGTGAGAGAGAGAGAAAGAATAATAACAAAATCATACGTCGCATTTGTCGCTTGTTTAGAGACAAAATCAAGGACAATTTGATTCACTGTTGATTGTATAAAATCTGCAATACACAACGTTTGGTTAAATCTGAATACCGTTCTTTTTCGGCGTGTAAGGGTCAAATTTTTGAGCATTGGTGTTCCAGTTTTCAATTCATCTGAAAGGACCAATTTAAATTTCTCGTGTCGTGTTCCTTGCTGCTTCAATACAGCCATTTTGAAACTAAAGTCTTGGTGTCCTAAATATTTATTATATTCCACTCTCGAATGATCAATTTATTTTTTTTCCGATTATGGATCCGGCTCGAAGAACCAACAAAAAAAGTTTAGTAAAACAAAATTATTCAAAATAATTAGTGACTTTGAGTCCATAAAATATATACCACCGGAGAAGAAATGGCAGTTCAACTGGGAAAGGGCACCCAATTCCCGAGCGGAGCAAGTTAGGTTCAGGAATCTGTGCACGAAGAGCAAAACCGCCAACGACGACAGAAGCAGGAAATGAAATTCCTTCACGCGAGTATTTTCCCAGCTCACAAGCGCTTCTTGATTGTGTCCCCCTCCCGTTGCTCTGGTGTAGCCCCGAATGGAATGCCCACGTGCTGGCTGGTGGCAAACGATCTTTGCCGCCCATTATTCGGTCGGAAATGGTATTAAGGCGTCAATGATGACTAAGACTTCTGATGCCCGCCCCCATGTGCTCTCTTCTGGTTGAGGGTCGTTTCGATAAACTACCATACTAAAAGATGCTGACTAGTTTACTTTCCCCTTCTGTTCTTTTAGTTGGAAGACTATAAAGACGATAGAGTTCTCAAATTCCTTGCATCGTCCCACAGCAACAGCAGCAGCGAGAAGAAGAAAAATATCCGAACGTATGATGGAAAGTCCTCTGGCGGGTGGTATTCCAACCGACCGACCGGCGAACTCTATTTTAGATGCATAACTTCAGGCGCCCCGTTACATTATTATGATGGGTTTTTCCTCTCCGATGAGCGACGGAACAGTTGAGCAGCAGCAGGGACCGAACATTACCGTGAACGGTTCACGTTTCACTTTTCTTCATCAACTGTGTGAAAACCGTTCATTTGGCCTTGCTGAACCTCCTCACGACCACCCTCATTGCCCCAAAACCCGGTTCCGGAAGAGCGTCCCGAAATGAAAAACCAATATTCCATCACGTTCCGATCATCATTCATTTTTGTTTTACACTTGGGCGGTGTTCGTTTCTTCTGCCATTTCTTCTATTATCTCCAATCTTAGAAGGAAGAGAAAAAAGTCCACAACGGAAATATGATGTGATGGAGGTGTTTGTATCGAACAACACGGTTGCATACCTGTAGGAGCTAAGGAGAAAGACGTGGCTCGGGGAATTCGGCAGACAGTTTTGTGCCATCTCACAACTGACATTTGGACAGCCGCCACCACCAGGAAGATGGGAGGGGAGCAGCCGAATCTATATCAGCGGAATCGTGTTCACATTTAGAATCATGGCTCATTATCGTTGCCACCTCGACCGGTCAAACGAGACCTGGCCATCCAAGTGTGTAATCGTTGGCCACCACCAGATGGCATGGTGACCGTTTCATCGTTTGTTTTTTTTCCCCAGCACCCTCTAAAAAGTTCCGCAGGGTAAATATTGGACCTCACATTAATGGGAGCGGTCGTTGACGGTGGTTGATTTCTATTCTTTTCTTTTTTCAAGAAAGGAAACAAAACCCGGAAAATAAAAAAAGAAAAACCGGATATCGACTGGCAGCAGATGAAAATTGATCTGAACGGGCGAGCGATTAGCGAGGGATCAGAGAGGACACGATAAGTACGAGCGCGGTTGATTGGTTTCACATTTCGGTTCGACTCTGACTCTGAAACACCTGTAGAAGAGTGCATGGTGGAATTTGATTTTTCATCTGAACCATTTGACGACGGGTTTAGTAGCATTTATATAAAAAAAATATTAATCCGTAAAATTGTTTGCCTAGAAGGATTAGATAACTGTAAATTTTGTGGAAAAAAGATTGTCGACTAAGGTGTCGTGTCAATATTAATAATTATTATAATAATATGAGACTTTTAACCACCCGGGTCATTCGGTTCTACGGTGTCAATCTTAAGATAACCATTTCTTTCTGTCGAATGCTTTTTGTTGACAAACTTATCTACTGAAAGAAATGCGGCTCGATTTTTAGGTTAGGTTCATTATACTTATTTCAGCAATTGATAGATTGCATATATTAAGGCGTTTCATTGCACTGATCTTCGAAATTAATTTCAGATACCTAATAATCGAGGATCTTCACAACATGTATTTTAATAAGATTTCTGAAAATAAATCCGTAATCGGCAAATTATGAATCAAAATTTCAATTCAGCGTCCAAGCGGAGTCTGAGTTGTGAATTTTGAACTTTTTATTCGGTACCGTAAAACGGGGTAACTTTGATCACCGGGGTAAATTTGACCAACATTTAATTTTTCCACATTATCATCAATAACTCAGTCTATAGTTTGAATTTTTCAAAACTGTTTCAACGTTTGAAAGCCTATTAATTGAGTATCAAATAGGAAAAATTTTGTTTGTATTTGAAATTTTTTTCTGTTTTTAAAATTGTTATTTCAAAATCTTAAAATATCTATTTTTTTTAGGGCTCGCAAACAAACAGCTCTCCTGATGATACCAAAAAGCAATTAGAAGCAAACGGGTTGTTGAATGTGATAGAACAACTTTTTTTCTTTGTATATGTATAGTTGGAGTGCTATTTTTAAAGTAATTTAATGATGAATTTGTGATGTGATTCATAGAGTAAGCCCGTATTGGACAAATGGATAGGAACCCTATCGAATGGTTAACTTTGAAGAAAAAATGAAAATGGAAATAATGGGAAGGCTTAGGGGAATGTGTGAAGGTAAAAATTTCATTTGTATTTTAAAGCTCAAACTATTCAGCAATTGTTATAATTTTTGCCCCTAAATGTATGCAGCATCATTGTTCTTTTTTCGATTATAAATGTTATTGAAAGAAAACGTTAAAAAGCAAGGTAAAATTGATAAACTAGCATTTGTAAATATTATGAAGGTGTTTTGTATATTTTATGATCAACAAAACTAGTTAAAACCGTCGAAATAGAAACTGATCAATATTACCCCAAAGCAACAAATTCTGAACACAGACGAAATAGATTTTGAAATCTAATTTAAATTAGTCTAATATATTTCTGCAACCATGTTTTACGTTCATAGGAGTCCAGTACTGGTTTTAAAAATATAAAACATGCCACATTCCCCTTAACAGAAAAAATAATCGAAAAATATTGAAAAAAGTGATCAATATTACCCCGGATTACGATATCCTAAATCCCGAATTCTGATCTACATTAGCTTATTTTGGGGAGCCGGATAGTCAAAATGATCTATTTTGCCGCGAATTTGAAATTCGAAATTCTGCATTCCGAACTACGATACTCGAATTTTGAATCTTAAATTTTGAACTCCAAATTATAAATCCCAAAATTTGGGTCCAGAGTTCTGAGTCCCTAGTTCTGAATGTTGAATCAATTATGAATCCCAAACTATTAATCATGAATTCTTGAAACCGAATTCCAAATCCCAGACTAGGAATCCTTCTTATTTTCCCCGTCTCATCTGCAAACATACAGCAAGTGCAAGTGAGAAATGTCAAAAACTGAATCCTGAATCCGGAAAAAATTCCGAATCACAATTTCTGAATCCCAAATTCTTAATCCCAAATTTTGGATCCTGAATTCTGAATCCCGAATTCTGAATTCCAAATTCTGAATCCAAATTTCTGTATCCAGAATTCTGAATCCCAAATATTGGGTTCTGAATACCGAATCCCGAATTCTGAATACCAAATTTTGGATCCCGAATCCCAAATTCTGAATCCCAAATTCTGAATCTCAAATTCCGAATCCCAAAATTCTGAATCCCGAAATTACTTCCCGAATTTTGAATTTCGAATTTTGAATCCCGAATCCTGAATCCCAAATTCGGAATCGCGAATTCTGAATCCCGAAATTTGAATCCCAAATTCTGAATGTCGAATTCCGAATCTAGAATTCTGAATCTAGAATTCTAAATCCGGAACTCTGTCTCCCGAATTTTGAATCCTGAACTCTGAATTCCGAATTCTGAATCCCGAATTCTGAATCCTTAATCCTCTATTCCGAATTCTGAATCCCAAATTCTGAATCTTGTATTCTGAATCTAGAATTCTGAATCCCGAATTATGAATCAAAAATAATGAATCCCAAATTCTTGATCATAAACTCTGAATCCCAAATTTGAAACCGAAATTATAAATTCCGGATTCTGAAACCTGAATTCTGCATCCCGAATTCTGAATCACAAAATCTGAATACCAAATTCTGAAACCCGAATTCTGAATCCCAAATTATGAATCTCGAATTCTAAATCCCGAATTCTGAAAACCGAATTTCGAATCCCAAATTCTGAATCTCGGATTTTGAATCCAGAATTCCGAAGTCTGAATCCCAAATTTTTAATCCCGAATTCTGATTTCCGAAATCTGAATCTCAAATTTGAATCCCCAATCTGATTCCCAAATTTTGAACCCCAAATCAAAACCCGAAATTCGGAATCCCGAATTCTGAATCCCGAATGCTGAATCACAAATTCTGAATACTAAATTCTGAATCTCGAATTTTGAATCCCAGATTCGAATCCCGATTTATGAATCCTGAATTCCGAATCTCAAATTCTAAATCCCGAATTTTGAATACCGATTTCTGAAACCCCAACTACCTAGTAATCCTGAATTCTGAATGCCAAATTCTGAATCCCGAATTCTGAAAACGAGATTTGGAATCCCAAATTCTGAATCCCGAATTGTGAATCCCAAATTCAAAATCCCGAATACTGATTCCAAATTTTGAATACCGAATTCTGAAGTTTGAATCCCGAATTCTGAATCCCAAATTCTGAATCCCGAATTCTGAATCCCAAATTCTTTATCTCGAATTCCGAATCCTTAATTCTGAATCCTTAATTCTGAATCTCGAATTCGAAATCCCGAAATTTTAATCCCGAAATCGGAATCCCAAATTTTGCATACTGAATTCTGAATCCCGAATACAGAATCAAATTTTTGAATCCCGAATTTTGAATTTAGAATTGGGAATCACAAAGAATTCCAAAATCTGAATCTCGAATTCTGAATCCCGAATTCTTAGTTCCGAATTTTGAATCCCGAGTGCTTAATGCCGAATTCTGAATTCCAAATTCGGAATCCCAAATTCTGAATCCCGAATTCTGAATCTTAAATGCTCAATCCAAAATTCAGAACTCCGAATTCTGAATCTCAATAGCTGAATCCCGGATTCTAAATCCCGAATTCGGAATCCCAAATTCTCAATCCCGAATTCGGAATCCGATCCAAAATTCTATATCCCGAACTCGGAATCTCGAATGCTGAATCCCGAACCCCGAATTCTGAATCCTGAATTCCGAATCCCAAATTTAAAATCTCAAATTCTGAATCCTGAAATTTGAATCCCTGATACGGAATCCCGAATTCTGAATCCCGAAAATTGAATCCCGAGTTCAGAATCCCAAATTCTGAATCTCGAACTCTGAATCCCGAGTTCTAAATCCCGATTTCTTTATCCTGAATTTCGAATCCCAAAATCTGTATCTCAATTTATAAATCCAGAATTTCGATTTCCAAATTGTAAATCCCGTTTTCTGAATCCCAAGTTCTGAATTTCGAGCTCTGAATCCTGAATTCTGAATTCCAAATTCAGAATCCAGAATTCTGAATCCCGAGCTCTGAATCCCAAATTCAGAATCTCAAATTCTTAATCCCAAATTCTGAATCCCAAATTCTGAATTTCGAATTCTGAATCCCGAATATGGAATCCCGAATTCTGAATCCCGATCTCTGAATCCCGAATTCTGAATCTCGAATTCTGAATCTCGAATTCTGAATTCCGAAAACTGAATTCCGAATTGGTGAATCCCAAATTCTGAATCTCGAATTTTGAATCCTGAATTCTGGTTTCCGAATTTTGAATCCCGAATTCTGAATTCCGAATCATGAATCCCGAATTGTTAATCCCGAAGTCTGTATCCCAAATCCTGAATCCCATATTCTGAATCTTGAAATCTGAATTCCGATTTCTTAATCCCGAATTCTGAATCCCAAATTGAGAGTCCCAAATTCCTAATCCCAAATTCTGAATTTCGAATTCTTAATCCCGAGTTCTAAATCCCGATTTCTTTATCCTGAATTTCGAATCCAAAAATCTGTATCTCAATTCATAAATCCTGAATTTCGAATTCCAAATTCTTAATCCCGAATTCTGAATCCCGAGTTCTGAATTTCGAATTCTGAATCCCGAATATGGAATCCCGGAATCTCGGAATATCTGAATCCGATCCCAAATTCTGAATCCCGAATCCGGAATCTCGAATTCTGAATCCTGAATTCCAAATCACAAATTCTAAATTCCGAATTTCGAATCCTGAAATTTGAATCCCTGATTCGGAATCCCGAGAATTGAATTCCGAAAACTGAATCCCGAGAACTGAATAACCGAATTTAGAATCCCAAATTCTGAATCCCGAATTCGGTATCCTTAAATCTAAATCTCGAATTTTGAATCCTGAATTCTGGTTTCCGAATTTTGAATCCCGAATTCTGAATTCCGAATTATGAATTCCGAATTGTTAATCCCGAAGTCTGAATCCCAAATTCTGAATCCCATATTCTGAATCTTGAAATCTGAATTCCGATTTCTGAATCCCGAATTCTAAATCCCAAATTGAGAGTCCCAAATTCTGGATCCCAAATTCTGAATTTCGAATTCTGAATCCCGAGTTTTAAATCCCGATTTCTTTATCCTGAATTTCGAATCCCAAAATATGTATTACAATTTATAAATCCTGAATCCCGAAATCCAAATTCTAAATCCTGAATTCTGAATCCCGAGATCTGAATTCCGAGTTCTGAATCCTGAATTCTGAATCCTCAACTCTGAATCTCGAATTCTGAATCTCGAATTCTGAATCCCGAACACTGAATCCCAAATTCGTGAATCCCAAATTCTGGATTCCGAATTTTGAATCCCGAATTCTGAATTCGGAATTTTGAATCCCGAATTATTAATCCCGAAGTCTGAATCTCAAATTCTTAATCCCATATTCTGAATCTTGAAATCTGAATTCCGATTTCTGAACCCCGAATTCTGAACCCCGAATTCTGAATCCCAAATTCCGATTCCCGAATTCTGAATCCCAAATTCTGAATTTTGAATTCTGAATCCCGAATATGGAATCCCGAATTCTGAATCCCGAATTCTAAATCCAAAAACGGGAATCCCAAATTCTGATTCCCGAATTCTGAATCCCGAATTCTGAATCCCGAACTCAGAATCCCGAATTCTGAATCTCCAATTCTGAATTCCAATTCATGAATCCCAAATTCTGAATCCCGAATTCTGGTTTCCGAATTTTGAATCTCGAATTGTTAATCCTGAAATCTGAATCCCATATTCTGAATCTTGAAATCTGAATTCCAATTTCAGAATCCCGAATTCTGAATATCAAATTCCGATTCCTGAACCCTGAATCTCGAATTCTGAATCCCGAATTTTAAATCCTGAATTCTGAATTCTGAATCAAGAATTCTGAATCCCAAATTCTGCATCGAAAATTCCGAATCCCAAATTCTGAATCCTGAATTCGTAACCCCGAATTCTGCATCCCTTATTCGAAATCTCGAATTCTGAATCCCGTGATCGGATTCCTGAATTCTGAATCTCGAATTCTGAATCCCAAATTCTGAAACCCAATTGGGAATCCCGAATTCGGAATCCCAAATTCTGAATCCTAGATTCTGAATCCCGAATTCCGAAATCTCAAATTCCTAATCCCGAATTTCCAGCAATTCAAACAGCTTAACGCGATCAACATTCGAATTGCTGCTTAAAATCAGCAATAATGCTCCATTTCGTTGATGTTCAGCTAAATAAAAATGTACCTCTAGGTTTTTAGTGTACAGCACAAGTTATACGTTTTCAAATACAATTCACAAATCATGAAAATTGTATTTCACCTCAAATTTATAATTTCCACAGTTCAAGCTTTTAATATCAGGTAAAAGTTCGACTTGAGTTCAAAATAATATTACGGTTGGATAATAAATTGGGTAAATTTCATGAATCATCACCCGTTATGAGTTAAGCAAACTTTATAGAAAACTTTTGTCTGCTCAACCAGTAAATAACTCAACCACAATAACGACGTCGTCTTTTTCGTCACAAATTTATAGCCCTGTTTATTGGCAAAAGAGAGAGTGCTTTTCCGTTCGCCGCCGTTGGTTGTTAGCCAAAACAACTAACTAAAACCACGAAAGGCAGCCACCACCCAAAGGCACCTTCCATCCATCCATCCATCCATCCATCCATCCATCTAATCCTTGGGGGAGCCTTTCCATTCAGGCTGCATCAGAGCGAGGCGAAGCCTCATTCGAAAGTAATCTCAAGGTCCACCGATCAAATGCAGAAGACCTCCCGGAGCGAGTGGGCGTCTGGCGGCTCGAAAGGTAAGGAAGGGTGTTAATCACCAAAACCAGCTTCCAAATCACCGTAACAAATTTCATCCCCGAAACTAAATTACTACATATAGGTATAGCAAGCTCGATGCCACAGAACCGCAAACGCTTCGGCCTGATGGTGGCCGCGCTTGATGGTCCCCGCAAGGATGGATGAATGAAGTTCGAGCTTGAGCCGACGACGAAGCCAAAGGTGTGAGCGTGATGCAATTTTCAACCAGCACAAAGTTTCCACGCGTGGCGTGCAAAGAATTTCCCCACTGGTTCTCAAAGCCGGTGGAAGTAAGGGGGGATGAATTGCGCCCTCCGATGGAAGTTTGCGTCCTTAGGAAGGTAGGACGTAAGCTGCAAAAAAAAGAGTGCCGAAAGCGAAATTTTCTGCAGCTGATGCCGTTGCTGCCATGCCGGATAGTAGCTTGCTAACCAACTTTTCCCAGCCGAGTGTAGCACCGATGGATCCTTTCGGTGAAAGATGACTTCGAAATCGGTTTGAAGCAACGGCGGGCGTTGGCGGGTATATATCGTCATTAATTAAACCAAAAGCCATCCATCAATTTTAATATTTGCCAGGCAGCCAGCCGCTCAGCGTTCTTTCTTTGGGAAGGTTCTTTAACAACGTTCAACTTTTTACTTGGGGGTTGCTTCCCGTTTAATCAACCCTTCTCTCGCTCGGGATGTGATAAGTTTACAAGACGATCGCATTTGCTCTTGTCACTTTTTGCATTTTCGCCCCGCTCGGAGGAGGTTGGTTGGAAACTTTGAATTGCTTCTTGTGGGGAAACTTTTATTATATGAATTTTGGTCACGTGTATTGCATCCAAAGGCATCTTCAAAGATACATTCAATGGCGTTTATTCGAAAACTTAAGCACATGGTTTTATAAGATTCCTATGAAAAATATATTTCTTTAGGAAACCCACAAATCGTACTGTCGTGACTTTACGATTCCTACGAATCTCAATTCAGAGTTTCACTCAGACACGTTTGTCTCGAACAAGAATAGATCAATGACATACCTACTTTGTTTTGCCAAAATAACGACGTTGCTATAGAAATTTATTTTATACGTCTTCAGTGTTGCCGAAAATAACAATTTTTTTTTTATTTGATTTAATTTCTGCATATTCTTCATCTCATCTCTGCATGTATCTTATAACCTTAAAATTTCCAGCTTTAAAAGCCAGAATGTACAAAACTAAGACTTGTATAATTCTGCTCACTTATCACTCAGATTTTTGCTAACGAAATTAAGGCCTTAAAGGTGTTTGTTCAACTTAGTTGAGTCGGCGATTTCGGTAGGAATTTTTCACGCTTCCTTCGACCAATAATGTTTTCCATGAAAATTCATTGGAACACATGAAATCCATTTGGTATGACAAAGCATAAAACCGTTTAAAAGCCCTGGGCGGTAAAATCAATCACAACTTTCCAATGTAGCGTTTCATTTCCCGTCAGCCACTAGACGGCTGAAAATCGTCACTAAATCGTTCTTCCGTTGATAATGATCATAGTGGTTACTGTTTTTCAGTGATGATAATTAAAAATGCTGAAACACCCTTTGATTCTTGAATACTTTCAAAGCATAAATCATCGAAACTATTTAGTGGTTTTTTGTTCAAATGAACATTTTCAGATCCTAGAAATCATTCAGTTTGTCTTCTCGCCCCGAAGAACAGGCAAATAAAATTTAGTATTTAGATTTTGATTATGAAATAAATTGAAAATTTAAATTCAGAAATCTCCACACCTTGATTGATAAATATTTCACAGCTAAATTGTGCGATCATTATTGCCAAACTCTACGTGATTCGTACGTTGGCGCGTCGTATTTTTACCCACTAATAATAAGTTACTGGCTTTCTCTGACGAATCTGTTTATCATAATTTTAACAAATTTTCGTTCAGTTCTAAGTGGCTATGTCGATTTTATTATGTTTTATTATTTAGAAATCGTCTGAATTAAACTCTTGTTGTGAAACCCGATGTCAATAATTTTTAATAGAATTCTAGTTGCATGTTCGTTTCTAAAGACCAACTGTTTAGGCACCGGAACACTTTTCGGACAACTTTTAGAAAACTCGCGAATTTAAACTTCAACTTAAAACGACAAGTTTATTTCGGTTTGATTGGGGGGTTTTATTGTTACGATGTGAAGTACACGGCGGATTGGTTTGGACTGTGCCTCAAACTGTGTTGTATAAAAAGTGGCGAAAATAGAGAAAATGAATATAACACAAATTCCCTATCAACACATTCACAAGTTCGTGTAAGTATAATATGACTCGAGTAAACAGCATAAATTTAACTTTGTGTGCATTTTCTCCCTGTTCTGAACAGAGCTTATTTCTCCCGAAAGCTGCTTTAGATCGCTTTCGGGTAGGTCTAAATTCCCGTCGGGAAGTGTCAGCTCGTTCCCTTACTACCACTATTGGGCGCACGGTGAGTTTACACTCAAACATGCCGCCCGCCTTGAAATATTATTTCAACTATAACAGTAATCAGTTTTGTTGTGATCACAATTTTCTCGAAAAACCTATCTTCTGCTGGGCTTAATGCTTGCTAAAGTCTGCTGCTGTGTAGTGTGGTGTGGGTAGTGTGACTTGTTGCTGATGAAACACTGGATTGAAATCACTGGAGCTGGGAGATGCTCTCAAACCTTTCGGAAGGAACCTGGCTGCTGGCGGATTACGTTTTGTTCCACTGGAGTTGCTAAGGTTCGTATAATATAGATTACCGATGAAATTTCAACTGCGTAGCTTATGTTTCTCGACAGCGTCAGTGATGTTTTTTTTTTGCTTTGTAGATTTCCGCACAGGTTGGACCACCGGACCTAGGGGACGTAGTGCAATCGATTCAACTGGATTGCCTGTTAGAAAGGACCTGATGAAGCGTTTTTCTGAGAGTGCAGCGCGGGCCCCGCATAGCTGGAACATTCCTTCAGAGCCGCAATTCCTGTTGTTGATCGGAGAATTTCGTTGAGGCAATTGCGTGTTTCAGAAGCATGATGGACGTGGTGCAAAGGATCCGATTTTCTAAATCTGCCAGCGTTGTTGAGAGTTTCTGGAAATTGCTGGATGGATGCCCAATGCGAATGGATTTGCAAGGTGAGTACAACAAACATTGTGTTTGTTCGACGAGCCTAACATGCAATCTTCGGTAACATTTTAGATTATGCTGCAGACTTGGCCCGCTGCAGTGCGTGTTACAGGCGATGATAACAGGACTTACAGCTGGGTTGTAACTCCCAATCTGTAATTTTGGCTGGCGTGTGACTGAACGATAAACGATGCTGCTCCAGCTCAACTTATAAGTACACGTTTGGCTCAGGCGATGTATTCGGTAATGCTGACCACAAGTTAGACTGGCTGCCTGACCCATATGGTGATCGAAGAATGGAGGAATCTATGGTGTAGGTTTCTTTGCGGCGAAGTAGATACCTCCAATTCGGCCCAGCGATGTGCAGCTGTTGGTGGGTCACCAGCTGGTGTGGGTAGATGCTCGATTAGCACCGATGGAAGCCAACCTGAATATAAAAGGGAAGGTGCTTAGCATTTGATAAGAGCTAAATAGACATGGGACTTCCCTAATGCGGAAGCCACGACCTCCGCCCACGCTCCTACGAACGTCTGATGACCCTTGTTCATTGATGACATCCTCTTAAACCTTTTGGGATCTTCTTCAGACAATGCGAAATTTCTTATGGGAGTTCGTTAAATCCTACGTTGCTCAGGATAGCTCTTAAAGCAAAACGATTTTTTTGTGGGGACCTCTTGACAACCTAAGGCCGTTCCGTTTACGTATGGTAATGGGGTATGGGGCAAGATTCGTACTACTGACAATAGTTATTCAGACAGTTTAATGTCTAAGATGCAAGGACTCTTCAATGATAGGATTGTAAAACTGATAGGGTACTTAAACACATTTTTTTTTCTCAAACGACTGTTGTTCAAGCGCAAGTAAAATTTCGAACAATTCAAGAGGGTTTCTCCGGCAGAATGTGAACTTCAAAATTTTGATAGGGTACTTCAAGCAATTTAGTTAGGTACTTCAAACGATAGGGTTTTGTGCATGAAATTTTTCCTTCGATCGGTGGGGTTCTTCAGAAAGCTTCATTCTTAAAACGATAGGGTAATAATTTTTCAATCGACATGAACCTTAATACAATGCGATTATTATGAAGATAAAATTGTTCTTCAAAAGGTCAGATTGTTTCAATGATTTAATTAGGGTTCTGACGAGGACGTTTAATAGATATGCTAGGGTTCTTCAAGCGATATGGTTATTTTGAACAATACTGTGAAACTTCAAGCGATATGGGTAAAATACGGACTTGACTTAAACCTTCGTTCCCTAGGAGCATTCATGCTCTCATGCACGACTGCTTGATTAATCTTCAAAATAGTTTGGAGTTCAATTCGATTTTGTTCGCTTACTTAAAACTGGTTTGACTTAAGGGGACATCGGTCATATTTGAAGGGAAGTGTTCGAAACCGAACTAGCATTCTGTTCAATCAAAATATCATAACGTTGTCATTCTTCAAAATCTGTTTCCATGAATTCTCACAATGAATTCCTTTATTCTGACAAGGGATATCTGACGCAATCCGACTCATTCTTGGGTAGGGTACTGACATAACATTCTGCTTTATTTCTGACTGTGGATTCTTAAATGGAATTCGTGCTCGTAACGCGGTATGTTTCCAGCTCCTACAACCATGTGAGCTGCTTCTGCAGTTTCTTGAGGAATAATTCAAAGCTTGGGATACGTTTTGAGGAAATTCGACGACTCTACCTGACACAATCCAACCAAAAGCTGAGTTCTGAAGCGTGGGACCATTTTTCGTTGCCTTTCTTTGATTATTCGTCAACAGATCCATATAGTATTCCGCACCAATGATGACATCGACCCGCTTTGATTCGTTGAAGAAAGGATCAGCTAGCAAAGAGGAATCTGGAATCGACATGGGCGAAAGATCAAACGATGTTGTGGGTATTTGTAGCTCAAGTTTTGGCAAAACGAAGAACTGCATATTTTCTTTGAATCCCGAGATTTTTGGCGATCGTGGACAGACTTCAGCATATATTGACTTCGTCGAAACTGACCGAGACGACCCAATACCCTGAACTGACAAAAATGCAGGCGCTTCGTTCAACTTCAGTTTTCTCGAAAACTCATTAGACATTAGGCAGTGTTGCGAACAGGAATCCAACAAAGCTCTAGCAATCTGAGCGTTACCGTAACGGTCCTTAATCTTAACAAGAGCGGTAGGGAGCAGAATATTCGAAGCAGACTTAACAGGTAGTGCGACGTAGTTATGGCTTGTGCTTGGCGTTGGTGAATCGTTTCGTGTGCTTGTATTTGGTGAATTGTGTGTTGCATTTTGTGTTTGAGTGTGTGTTTCCGTAACTATTGGCATGGTGTGACTTTGCTGTTGATAGGCTTGCTGTGGATAAATATGGGTGCTTTCTTGATTAGAGGGTTGTGCAATTGACTGTTGACTGAGTCTCGGATTCGACGGATATGGAACGGAGGATCGCGTAGCATGTAACATAGTATGATGCTTTTGTTGACATAGTCGGCAACTGCTACGAGTGCAGCTCGTCGCAAAATGTCCTGGCTGTAGACAATTTCGACAGACTCGACTTCGATTGGCTGCTTCAACACGTTCTGATATCTTCAATCGAAGGAATCTCTGGCAGTGAAACGGTGAGTGCCATGCTTCGGTACAGAACGGGCATCGTGAATCCGAACGGATGGTTGTATGGCAAACTGTTGATCTTGTCTGACGTGTTTCGGATGGTGAACTTCTTGCAGAGGTGATTGATTGGAGAACTGAGCAGTGACCTTGCAAGAACAGTAGCAGCTCTTCGTACGTTGGGACCTCCTTAGACCCGTAATGCGTCTCCCATTGGCGCAATGTTGCAGAATCTAGTCTAGCGCACAACATGTAGACTAGTATTGTACTCCAAGACTCCGTATGCTCACCGATTTTCTGCAACATCATTAAATTCTTTTCAAATTCGCTGACGAGGAAGTCCAAACCATCGTAACTCTCCTTTTTTAGCGATTCGAGAGCGAAGAGAGCGTCGAGATGAGCCTTTACGATCAGCTTCTTATTTTCGTAGCGGACTTCAAGCGTTTTCCAGGCGACGTCGTAGTTTGCCTCTGACAGCTCGATGTTGTTTATTTCCTTTAATGCATCACCTTGCAGAGAGGAACGAAGGTACGTAAATTTGTCCATTTTTGTCAGATGCTCGTTGTCGTGAATGAGACTACGGAAAGAGTCTCTAAACGTAACCCATTCTCTGATTTTTCCTCTAAAGGACGGCAAACGAATCTCTGGCAGCTTTACTCTGGACGTATTCCCTGACACAGACTGACTCTGACTGTTGCTGGTTGTGTTCACCCCTAAGGCATCCTTATCGCCTTGAAGTCTAAGAAGGTCACCTCGAATTGCAAAGTATCGGTCATCAAACTGCTGCAGAATTTTGTCGTTCTCTTCTTCGCGCTGTTTTGCAATCTCCCCTTTGACTTCGCTGTCAGCATCTTTCTGCTCTTTCTCGGCTGCTTCGTCCAGCAACATTTCTATCTTGCTCCGTACTTCGAAAAATTCACTGTACACTGTATCAATCACTTGCAACCTTGAGCTTAACTGGCACCGATCACTACCGATGTGATAGGTTTGGATAAATCTATCAGTACCATCAAAAATCACATATAACTGCCGCTCACGTTTTTGCAAAGCCTTCAGCGTACTTCTCGACATTGCAACACTTTTTGTAATCTGACACAGGCTTCAAAATTTTGACGAATTCAGACTTGTACCTACAGACAAGTCCTTAAACTGAAACGTTGTTTCTGACACAGGCTTAATATCTGACAATGTTTCAGACGATTTGAATTCAGACTCGATTTCTGACAAGATCTCTTCTGACTGAATTTCTGACAATATTTCAGACCAGGTTTCTGACAATATTCAGACAAGAATTCTGACGCAAGCTTATTTTGAGAATCAGACTCAATTTTGATAAGTTTCAAACAGGATTTTCGACAATATTCACTTAAGAATTCCGACACAAACTGATTCAGACTTAATTCTGACAAGTTTTTCAACTCAAACTCAAACAAACTTGTTTTTTCTGACAAATTCAGACTTGATTCTGACAATGTTTCCAACACAAACTAATTCAGACTTAATTCTGACAAGTTTCGAACTCAAACTTAAATTCATACAAATCAAACTTGATTCTGACAAGAATTCCGAGTTTGAAATTCTTCAGCAAACTTGAATTTTCTGACAAACTCGAACACCTTGGACCCAATCCGTCCAGTACTGAATAATTCTGACCAAAATATCTGACTTGCACCTTCTGTGCTTCTGACTTGCACCTTATGTGCTTCTGACTAAGGGTATTTGCACTTACTTTTGATCAACTCAACGTTCCATCCGATCGCGACGCGAATTACCGAGACTAGCAACCCGATATTGACAGCAGCGAGTGGGCACAACCAATAAAAATTGCAAAGTAGAAATGCCAATAATGAACCAAGACCAATTTGTAGTTACGGACAGGGCACACACTTCATGCAACTAAAAGACCAATTCACACTTAAAATCTTTATTGATTCGCACTTTCTTTGGCCTCATGCACCAAGCCAGTAAATACTTCCTGCTTTTAAGATTCCACAAAAACTGCTCCTTCAGACGCTGCGTCGGATGCTGGTTGTAAATCAGCTGACCTCTGCTGCGTTGCTGATCGATCAACCTCAGGTATCGGCTTCACTCCGCTCGTATGCTCCAGGTATCCGGTAGAAATGTCCCGATATCGCGATGGCTGACACTTTTTCCGATGCACTTAATTGCATCCAAGCCAAGCGTAAATGGCGAATAATTAGATGCACTTTTATTGTTTTATGACACAATCACTTCTGTTCGATTGTTCACTTGTGCTATGGCGATTTTGTGAACCCAAAATGGTTCACACCTTTGCTGCTGTCGAGCTAAGTCCAACTTTACTTAAGTCCGATTTTTGTTCCAGAACCACTTTTCCGGACGGTCATCCGGCTCGAAGGACCAAATGTTTAGGCACCGGAACACTTTTCGGACAACTTTTAGAAAACTCGCGAATTTAAACTTCAACTTAAAACGACAAGTTTATTTCGGTTTGATTGGGGGGTTTTATTGTTACGATGTGAAGTACACGGCGGATTGGTTTGGACTGTGCCTCAAACTGTGTTGTATAAAAAGTGGCGAAAATAGAGAAAATGAATATAACACAAATTCCCTATCAACACATTCACAAGTTCGTGTAAGTATAATATGACTCGAGTAAACAGCATAAATTTAACTTTGTGTGCATTTTCTCCCTGTTCTGAACAGAGCTTATTTCTCCCGAAAGCTGCTTTAGATCGCTTTCGGGTAGGTCTAAATTCCCGTCGGGAAGTGTCAGCTCGTTCCCTTACTACCACTATTGGGCGCACGGTGAGTTTACACTCAAACACCAACAAAAAACGTTTTTTTGATCCCCGCCCAAAATAACATTAGAAAAAAGAAAAGTAAAATTCATTTTCGACGCATAGAAATTTACCAAAAAAGTTGGAGTAGGCGATGACTTTTGCTAATCGCACGCGTTTTTCTTTCCGGCCGCGAAAATTTGACAAAATTATTAATTTCAGTACGTAAAACAGTCGGGAATTAACTAGAAACAGCATAAAGTGAAAGCGGGAAGGAAGTGCAGAAGTGTCCACCGGAAGTTCCGAAAATTTTGAGAGGAATAGTTTGTATTTCTTAAAACGAATTGCAAACCGGTGGCTGCAGAACTGGAATGTTTACACATTGAATTTTCTAGTGTCTGGAGTTGTTAGGGGAAGTCTGGAGTTGTTAGGGGAAGCGCTTATTGTCCGGGAGCGCTGTGTGAAAATTTAGAAATAATTTTGTCCTTCGAAAATAACATAAATAAATTAATTGTTGAAAGCCTCGAGGTAGAAAGACGGATTGGCACAGGGAGCACAGATTTTAAAGGCTATTGCTACGAACAAAATTGTTTCTGATTCGGCACTGGAAAACGACGGAATTGGCTTTGGAAGCTTAGATTTTTGAGGCAGCTTTTGCTGATTGTTTGCTTTGATTTGACTTTGCGGTGGAAAAAGACGGAATGGATTTGGAAGTGCAGATTTTTGGGACTGTTGCGGCTGATTGTTTGCTTTGATTTGGCCTTCCGGTGGAAAAAGACAGGATGGCTTGGGAAGTAAAGATTTTTAAGGCTGCTTTTGCTGATTGTCTGCTTTGATTTGGCCTTCCAGTGGAGGAAAAAATGGAATTGGCTGTTGCTAAGAATGTTTTCGGATTGTTTCGGCTCTGGCAAATAAAAACAATATGTTCGAATGGGATGAACAATTTGCAGAAAATAAATAAAATTTAAGGATTTCAAATATTTGGAATATAAAATTTTGTATTCCAGAAAAACAAAAGTCTGTAAATAAAAGATACTTTTGAGAATAGAGTTGAGAAGGAATGTAGAGATAAGATGAAGGATATTAAAAGAAATTAAAGAAATTAAATTAAAGTTATAGGATGGAGCATAATGATGTGGAATATGGAATAAAATTTAAGTATATTTGGTAAATAAAGTTTTGTTTTAGAGAAAAAAACAAAGGCGATGCGTAATTTTTTTTATTTATTTATTGATGATGATCCTAGGCTAAAGCCTTCTATCTGAATTTAAACTTAAAAATTAACATCGATCATAATTTTATGTAAAACACTTCTTAATACTATCTTTGATTTGGTTTCTGGACATATTAAGATTAATTTCTTCTACGTATGCCTTGTAAAGTGCCATGGGTTCGTTTCTCGCGTAATTCTGTATTCTGTTTTAAAGCTGGAATGGCCTTACGCTGCGTAGACTACTGCGTCCTTCGTTGGGGGATATTTGCGAAAGCATCTACCGCGAATAAAATCTTCCACTTGTCAAATCCTTGAAAAATAATGCATCGTTTGATTTCCTGCGCGAATCCAATCCGACCAGCATGCACAGGGCTCGGTAATCCGGCATTTCATCTTACCATCCAAGATTCCTCAGAGCGTATTTGAGAAATTTCTTTCGAACTCTTTCCAATCTGTTTACGTGGACATTGTAGTAGGGCTGCCAAACAACACTGGCGTACTCGATTGTGGTCCGAATTAAACCTACATAAATTGAAACGATTGTGTAGGGGTCGTTCAACTCATGGCAGACTCTACTGACCATTCCAAACATAGAGTTAACTTTGGCCACTACCTGCTCTATATGTTTCGTGAAATTCAGTTCTTTGTCTATCTCGACTTCAAGATCCTTTACAGAGGTCTTTCTAGTGAAAATCAAGCTGTTTTCAAGGCGATAATCATACATGATGTTTGTTAGCTTCCGAGAAAACGATATAATACTGCATTTTGAGGCGTTCAACTTCAATCCATAAGTTCTGTAACAGTCCGAAAAACGGTGCAGTGCGTTTTGGAGAGTCGAGCAATCCTTCAGGTTGCGAACAGGGAGAAACATTTTCAAATCATCAGCGTATATCAGCACAAATACGTCCTGCAGCACCTCGGGGAACTCGTTCATAACAGTGATGAAGAGAAGCGGTCCCGAGTGACTCCCTTGTTGCACACCACTGTTAACCGAGAATGCACCGGATCTGACATTTGCCAGCTTTACATATTGAATTCTTTCAATTAAGTATGAATGTATCCATTTAAGGCAAGTATTGGCAATTCCATTTTTGCTGAGCACGGATAGCAGTGAATTGATTTCGATCACATCAAAGGCTTTTGACATATCAGTCAGTATAAATAGCGTCGACTTGCAATCCTTGCATCATCCATATCGGAATTCTTGATACAAACTCCCCGAGATTTGTTATGGTTGATCGTTTTTTGAGAAAACCGTGTTGAACTTGCGACATTTTTCTTTCCAACCATGGATACATTTGGTCGTACACAATATTTTCAAAAAGCTTCGGTATGGCGGAGAGAATTGCAACTCCTCGATAATTTTCGACAGAGAGCTTGCAAGAGCTTTTATGGATCGGTACAATATGCGAGATCTTCCAAAACTTTGAAAATATTCCTTCTTGGAGTGAGTCAGAAAACAGGCAATAACAGGGTTCTAGAAGTCCATTGACACACTTTTTAATGAGCGAGTTCGGTATCCCGTCAGGACAACTGAATTAAAATTTTCCTTCTTATATCTGTTATCGATACTGTTAGCTCAGGAAAAACTTCCTCCGAAAAAACATATGTTTGTTCAGTTTGAATATTATTCGAGCACTATACATTTCAAAAATAATCGGCGAATAGTTCTGAAGACTCTTTCTAATTATCTGCTTTTTAGTTTTATACGATACATTTGTTGGTATTAAATTTGATTTACGCTTGGAGTTAACATATGTACGTCCAAAAACGTTTCTGTTCAGTTTGAATATTTCTCTGTATATTTTTCAGGTATATGCAACGTTGGGCTCTGTGCAAGCTTTTGAATGCATTCACCGCTACTCGATATGCAATTTTGTCAACTTGAGATTTACTTCTACGGTATCTGTTATGCTTCTTTCGTTTCTCTTTCAAAAGACGAATTGTTTCAGCGCTGAACCATTCGGGGTATCTAGAGCAAGCTGTTTTTAATTTAGTTGTTCTACAATGGTTCAGCAATGAGCCATAAACGACAGTGTATTAATAATAATTCATTTTTATTCGTGTAACATAAGATACAATCTTTTTTAAGTGTTACAGTTGGGTTGGTATTATAACAAAATGTTGAAATCTAGAGCACACCTAAAGACTACTCAAAAACCCCAAGACTACTCAAGAATTCTAGCATAGGGCGTGCTTGTACATTAGCTATTTCATATGTAAAATCTTCAGCGGCCATAGAGATCGTACTCCATTCAACTTCTAACAGTGATTGTCCACTCGAGCGAGGACAAAAAAAAAAACGCTCTCGAGTCTCCCTAGGCTTCGGATGCTGTTCATATTATGGTAATTGAGAATAGAGGTGAGAAGGAATGTAGAGATGAGATGAAAGATATGCAGGAAATAAACACTGAAGATAAATAAAATAAAGTAAATTTCTATGGCAACGTTGTTATTTTGGCAACACTAGGCAAAACAAACAAAACCAAGTCAGTCATTGATCTTTTCTTGTGAGTGACGGCGTGTCTGAGGCAATCTCTGAATTGAGGTTTGTAAAGGGTGATATAGTCAAAATTTGGTCAAGGGAAAACGCGTGTAAATCGGTGAAATCGTTTATTTAAAAAATCAAATTAAATTTCTTTTTCAAGTTTAATTGGTATAAAATTCAGGAAAAATAGGAGCTCTGGCGTGTTGGGAGGGTTCTTGTCCTTGGTAACCACCTGCACGTTGTTGGCGGCGTACCACTCCATGGCCTTTTTACCGTAATGGCAAGATGCCAAATCCAGCCAAAACAGTACGAAACAACCGTGTTTCTTCAGGAAAGGCAGCAGACGTTTATTCAAACACTCTTTCACGTAAATTTCTTGGTTGACAGTCCCGGAAACTATGAAAATGCTGCTTTTCAAGCAACAGATACAGATGGCTTGCCAAACCAGCTATTTTTTGCGAACTTTGACAGTTTCATGGGCTTGAAAATATCTGCTACCTTTCCCCTTCCTTTTGCCTTATAAAACTTCTGTTCCGGAAGCTGCTTGTAGCGGCTTTGACGTAGGTTTCGTCGTCCATTACCACGCAGTCAAACTTCGTCAGCATCGTCGTGTACAGCCTCCGAGATCGCGCTTTGGCCTTCGTATTTTGTTTATCATCGCGATTTGGTGTCACTACATTCTTGTAAGTCGATAGTCCGGCTCGTTTTTTGGCTCGAAGCACGGTTGTAGACGATACACCCAGCTTATTTGCGGCATCTCGGAGAGAGAGGTTAGGGTTTCGCTTGAAACTACCGGCAACTCTCTTTGTCGTCTCAGCGGCTTCCGGTTTTCGATTTCCCCCTTACCCAGACTTCCTGGCTGTCGACAAACGTTCCCCAAACACTTTAATTTTCTTTTTAACCGGTTGATTTGGCAAATTTTAGCGATTTTGCCAGCTTTGCGTGCGATTAGCTCGGATTTTCGCGATGCGCGAGCAAAATTTTGATATGCTGCTATTCTTCCTTGGACGGCTTTTTGACAACTGAAGAGTGAATTCCAAAACCAAAATAGGAGCAACATTCTAGACACACCCACACACACCCACACACACACACACACACACACACACACACACACACACACACACACACACACACACACACACACACACACACACACACACACACACACACACACACACACACACACACACACACACACACACACACACACACACACACACACACACACACACACACACACACACACACACACACACACACACGCAGACACACACACACACACAAACACACACACACACACACACACACACACACACACACACACACACACACACACACACACACACACACACACAAACACACACACACACACACACACACACACACACACACACACACACACACACACACACACTTCCATAATGAGGGGTGTTCAGGTTTTTTAAATGCAAAATTGAAAGAAATACGTCAAGTTGATATTGACCAAATTTTGACCGTGTCATCCTTTAGGAATCGTAAAATCACGACAATTAGTTGACTATGGACTATAAAACTCCTCAACATCGATTAACTCTTCGAATGCTCTTGTCAAATGTTTACAAATGTTTATAATACTTTTCCTAGTAGATTGACACAGTTAGAATTTTCTCAACCTCTCTTTTCGAACCGTAAAAAAGCTATGAGAATTAGAACCATGACAAACGATTTGAATCATCCATATTGTTTACAGTCGGTTTTCGAAAATAAGGAAAAGACTATGAAACGTTGGTTACAACTGAATGAACAGGTGTTCAGTTGTTAGGAGTCTTTCTTCCTTTTTTTTATTTTCCCTTAAAAATCATTTTGAACAGTTGGAAATGATGTGTACATCAAGGAAAAATTAAAATAAAATACGATTTTTAAATTTTTTCATACATTATTTGTTGCAAATTTGTTATTTTTTATTAAACGAAGGGTTAAAGGAGTTTGAAACTAAAATGCTTTAAAAATGGCAGATTTCATTCTGGCTCACAGATTCGCTCTCAGGCTGATGATTCGGCAAGGTTTGTAGTAAATACAAAAGTTTCCTGCAATAAAACTAACCCCATTTACAGGTTTGTTTGTTGCTCCTAGATTGGATGCATTAATGATAAAATAATATCGGCATGCGTGCCAAAACATTCGTTTGTTTGTTCTGGTTCATGTTTTGCCTAAACAAAGGCGTTTAATATTGTCGGTTTTATCTTGTAGAGTTGCTTTGCGAATTGCTAGATGACTTCAGTTATTTTTTTAGTGTTGTGTGTCAGTTTACATAGAATGACTAAGTTAGCTTAACAGAAGATCCTCTGTGTTTCAAAATTGGTCCTTTGTTTAAAAGACCCCGATTTTACCCAATTTGAAGGAAGAACCCTCGATGAAATTTCCTTTTTTTAGAACATTTCTGTATACTGAAAGATGCCTGCCAGTTAAAGATGCCTGCGTGCCGTCGTCATGCGATACGGTTTCGTGATTTCCCTGGCACCTTTTCGGGGCTTGGCTTTCTCGGGAGGGGAACAAATTAGATCCCGATGGCTACGTATGCATTCCTTCACCTTCGACGGAAACAGGAACAAGAACAGGATCGTCCGACCAACCGAACCGAGCGACCATTTCTCGTCACACCTGACGCCCATAAATAATGAGGTCATTAATATGTTCCCCTCGTGGTGCTGCGTCAACTTTGCCCCCTGGTTTCCTTTTCCTCCTTGCTGTCTGGTAATATGTTCAAATTTCGATACGATGTCACCGACCCGACCCGTTTACCTAGTGTTATATCTTCGGTGACCAGCCAGGTTAAAAATGTGCACCAATCAACTTGACGAATTAGGACCAATCAACGGATTTCATCTCCTTCCTTTTTCTATATTTCTATCATTCAAGAAAAAATGTCAATTCTCCAAAAAGGAAGGAAATATTGTTTCAACGACGTGGAAAATTGCAATCCGATAAAAGAGGCTCTCTCTCTAAAAATGTAAAATCTGTTTTGTTTATCCGACAAGCAAATAGGCAGATCCCGCATTGAGTAAATCACATTATCGTTGAAATCTTTCCGGGGTGCAAAAATCTCGAGGGATAATATAAAAAAGCCCGAATCAAACCAGAAAGAAAAGGCAAATCAAATCCCAAAAGAAGGAGGATAAAATCAACCATCCAAACATCCCAACCCGCTGACAGCAAGTGCGTGAAGCGTAATGAGATAATAGGACTTTTAAAATGTTATTTACGAAGATGTGTTTTTATTATTCCCTTTACTTCCCTCAACCAACTAGAAGGATGCCGGGTTTCGCCCTTTTTGTGTTGTTGTTCGGAGGGCTTCTTCAATCTATTCAATTACGAGTGGTGTTGTACCAAGTCTGTTTGCGTTTGCATTTTGTTTTTTTTGTTCCGTTTTTTTTTCTTTCTTTATCTACTATTGAGGGAAGGAAGAATGCCGTCCGTCCTCGGTTTCAAGAATTTTTATGATGACGGAGCGAGACCCGGAGGCATTTTAGTCTCTGGAGCCACCACCAGCAGTACCATAATACATAAATGCGGGTGGGCTGGCGTTCGGTGTCGGATAAGTTTGGCAAAGTACCTTATACCTTCTATACCTACTACTCTTAGGGAATTAGGGCAAGTTGTCGCAATAACAGTTTTTATGAGCTGCCGCACTGTTCTGGTGTCAGTCGGATGGTTTGTCGAGATTGGTTTTTTTGTGGGTAATTTGAAAATGATAATGGCTCCTTTGTGACTTCTAGCGTAAGTATTTCTATTGGAATAAAATCCTAAAATGTATATTTCACTGAATAGATCACAAACCAGAAAAATTTAAGAATAAGGTACACTTGAAGATTACATGACTTGTTTTCATGTGCTTGTCATTTCCAATAAAATTGAATAGAGAGAAAAAGAAACCAATTGTAAAAGTACAAAGAGAAACAAATTGTAATTGTAACCATCTGCTTCGGGAACTAGAATGTAATGGTGGTTTGAAGATAGACTCAAGTGAAATAAGTTTTTGATGTTCTTCCAACCGAAAACCGAAACATTTCATACAAAAAGGCGGCTCAAATTCATGATGCTCTTTAGAAATTTTTCAAAGCTTATGTTGGAGTATAAGGCGTTTTTGTCATGGTTGTCATTTTTGACATTTCTGAAATTTTCAACATATTTATAATTGTTGTAATGATGACACTTTTTACACTTTTGATATTTTAAACATTTTTTTTTTTAATTTTGTGAAGTAAGCCATGACTTTTTGGCGACACACGCGTTTTTCTTTTCTTCCATCCGCAATTTTTATTGAAATTTAAGTTTAACTAAGAATTTCAGAAAAACTAATGGAAAATGTCCGAATAAGTGGCCGGTGGAAGTTGCCGTAGTGGTTTCTGGTTTATTTAAGAATACTAGGGGAGAGTCATGAGCGAGAGATATTCTGATAATATATTTCCGATGCTGTGGGGAGGGAGTTTTTTTTATCCTGGCTGGATTTATATGTGGAAGATTGAGCAGTAAAATCAATTTTGATTCCCAATGCAGAAAATTCCACCAAGTGTTATGAAGTTCAAAATATAAAGATATGTGGACAGATGCAGTGAAACTGTAAAATAATGTTTAAAAAGTGTTTGGTTTTAGATTAAAATCCAAGAGCTTATTCTAGGAAAATGTTGTTTATTATTCATGGGTTTGTTTGGAATGCTAGACGAGAAGAGCTTAGCAGTCTGCTTTGATTGCCGAAAATGATAAAAAATTTAATGTGCAAAGTTTTCGGGGTTATGAAAATTTTCCGGAGGATTTAGCAGTGATTTAGGGAGAGTAAAGATCATATGGTGATGGATTTGTGCTGCTGTGAATATCCCGATCAATACAAATTGTGTCTTTAGGAGAACAACAGAAGGTTTGAGTATTGGAGACACGCAAAGATAAGTATCCCTCGGAATTTTTCAATTATCAGATTTGGAATTTAAATTTTTTTGTACCAATGGTTAGTGTTTGAATTTTTTTGGAGTGATTCGTTATTACGACTATTTTACGGGTTCTGTGTTTAATAACTGATATAAATTTTTTTTATCAAAGCTCAAATTTTCCTCATTTATTCCACAAGATCTTTTGAAAAAAATAATTTTCAAAAGATTTTGTGGCTTTTTAAAAAAATAATTTTCAAAAGATTGTGTGGCTATACTAATTTAATTTTTCTCTTTCTTCAAAGTTTCTTTTCAAGAGCGAACAAAGGCGCTATATCCAAGGTCACAAGAGGACCAGAAATGATTGAACATTCAATTAAAAGAAACGTCAAATACAGATGAAGTGCTAATTTCAAAAAAGAATATTAACCAAATACAGCACTACTGTCAATTCATAAGATGACTAATTATATGCAGCTAAGTTTTGGACTTATGTGCAGAAAACCCTCATTTCCATCCACAGAAGGATGAAATCTCAAGGACCATACTAAGAGCAGTTCACTGGTGTTGGGAGAAAGTGGTAGAAATTTTGACACTTACGGCACATTTTGAAAATTTTGCCGTGCAAAAACATTTTCAAGATCTGTGGCCTTCTAGTTTTTTTTTACAACACGTGTTGTATATTCGCATGCTGTGATGCAAAAATAGCAATATTTCTATCACATACGGTGTTGTAAAAAAATACACGCCCCAAGATCTTGAAAACATTTTTGCATGGTCAAATTTTCAAAATGCCAAAATTTCTACCACTTTTTCCCAACACCAGTGAACTTGCTCTAAAGGAGCAAAATTAATTTTAGCATATGTGCTCCCAACGAAAATATTTTTAACATTTTATAATCACAGAAACGTATGGTACTATTGTCCACGTTTCTTCCTCCCTTGATTCCAGTTGTCTCTGCGTCCAATACTGCACAGTGTGCCCGGCCGAGTTAAGATGAGTAGAAAATGTACTTTTATTACTCACCGGGTTGCTGACAGGATCTGGCTGTGTATGTATCATAAGCATAAGCATTTAAATATTTTTTTTTAAATTTTGCCATTTTTGGCTGAGATAAAAGATCTCCACTTTTGGCGACCCGGAGTCAGCGTCTTGCCTTGCTGCCAGCCAAGGTTTTTGTCAGCTATGCGGATTTCGGCCTCATCTTCGATGCCCATCAGGATTCCAGTCAAACGCCTCGCTGCAAATCTCGTTTTAATCGCTTCGCAGCGTGTGCCCAATCTATTTCCACTTACGCTCCCGAATCTGGATTTCTTGCGCCAGTTTTTTTTTTGCTCGAACGAAATGCTTTTAATTCATCTACAGAATCAAGTTTCGTCCTAATTTTTTGAGCATATAAATTTGGAATAAAATTTTGTCAGAAAATACAAAAGAGGCCAAGTTAATAAATTTTTCAAAAATTAAATGATATAAACAAGAATATGAGATCAATGATATTTTTTAAAGCGCTAAAATGTTTGATGATAGTCTAAAACTTATTTTGGGTTATAAATTTAGGCGAGTTTGGCGTTTTTTGGGACTCCAGTGGATTCCAATGACATTTTCAAGAATTGAACTTTAAATTTATTAGACTTTTGAAATGAAACATAACTCGCTTCTAACCGTATGTAACTTGTAATTTTTGTCATTTGTCTTATCTGGGAAAAAGGATAGGCTTAGAGCGTTTCGTCTCATTTTTGTCACATTTTAAACTCACCTCTGTCTTATTTTTAACTCACGTTTGTCTCATGTTAAACTCACTTTAGTTTCACTTTGTTATCATTTTTGTTAGCTTTATTTAATTTTCTACTGACTTTTTTTTAGTTTTAGCCATTTTTCCATTTTTGTTCTTTTTAGCTTTTTTCTACTTTTTGTAATAGTTTACAATTTAAATTTTATTTGTAGTTTTTGTGAATTTTGTCATTTTGATCAATATTCTCGTTTCCGTCATTGTTGTCATCTTTATCATATTTTTTATTTTTGTCATTTTTGACATGTTTTTTTTTGTCATTTTCAACATTTTCTTATTTTTACATAATATAAACTTTTGCTTTTTTAGTCTTTTTTTTTGTCTTTTTTGTCATTTCTATAATTTTTTTCATTTTTTGTCATTGTTTACATATATTTTGTCTTTTTCAACTTTTCTCATTTTTTTCTTTTACTAGGAAAAAGCAGAAAAAAATAACTGGCTGCATGGGCTGGATTTGAATCCGCAACTTTCGGCTATCTAGGCCAACGTGTTACCGACTTTGCAACAGGAGTCTGTAGCTGTTATTTTTTTAAAAATTTTGTCATTTTTGTTATTTTCGTTATTTTTGTCATTTTCGTTATTTTTGTAATTTTCGTTATTTTTGTCATTTTTGTCATTTTTTTATTTTTTTCATTTTTGTCATTTTTTTTTTTTTTTGTCGTGTTTGCCATTGTTGTCATTTTTGTCATTTTAGTCATTTTTGTCATTTTTGTCATTTTTGTCATTTTTGTCATTTTGTCATTTTCGTCTTTTTTGTCTTTTTTGTCATTTTTGTCATGTTTGTCATTTTTGTCATTTTTGTCGTTTTCTTCATTTTTGACATTTTTGTAGTTTTTGTCATTTTGGTCATTTTTGCCATTGTTGTCATTTTTGTCATTTTTGTCATGTTTGTCATTTTTGTCATTTTTGTCATTTTTGTCATTTTTGTCATTTTTGTCATTTATGTCATTTTTGTCATTATTGTCATTTATGTCATTTTTGTCATTTTTGTCATTTTTGTCATTTTTGTCATTTTTGTCATTTTTGTCATTTTTGTCATTTTTGTCATTTTTGTCATTTTTGTCATTTTTGTCATTTTTGTCATTTTTGTCATTTTTGTCATTTTTGTCATTTTTGTCATTTTTGTCATTTTTGTCATTTTTGTCATTTTTGTCATTTTTGTCATTTTTGTCATTTTTGTCATTTTTGTCATTTTTGTCAATTTTGTCATTTTTGTCATTTCTTTCAATTTTGTCATTTTTGTCGTTTTTGTCATTTTTGATATTTTTTTTTTCATTCATGTCATTTTTGTCATTTTGTCATTTTGTCATTTTTGTCATTTTTGTCATTTTTGTCATTTTTGTCATTTTTGTCATTTTTGTCATTTTTGTCATTTTTGTCATTTTTGTCATTTTTGTCATTTTTGTCATTTTTGTGATTTTTGTCGTTTTTGTCATTTTTGTCATTTTTGCCATTTTTGTCATTTTTGTCATTTTTGTCATTTTTGTCATTTTTGTCATTTTTGTCATTTTTGTCATTTTTGTCATTTTTGTCATTTTTGTCATTTTTGTCATTTTTGTCATTTTTGTCATTTTTGTCATTTTTGTCATTTTTGTCATTTTTGTCATTTTTGTCATTTTTGTCATTTTTGTCATTTTTGTCATTTTTGTCATTTTTGTCATTTTTGTCATTTTTGTCATTTTTGTCATTTTTGTCATTTTTGTCATTTTTGTCATTTTTGTCATTTTTGTCATTTTTGTCATTTCATCATTTTCGCCATTTTTGTCATTTTTGTCATTTCATTTTTCCATTTTCGTCATTTTTGTCATTTTTATTTTTCCATTTTCGTCATTTTTGTCATGTTTGTCGTTTTCGTCATTTTTGTCATTTTTGACATTTATGTCATTTTTATCATTTTTATCATTTTTATCGTTTTTGTCATTTTTGTCATTCTTGTCATTTTGGTCATTTTTGTCATGTTTGTTATTTTTGTCATTTTTGTCATTTTTGTCATTTTTTCATATTTGTCATTTTTGGCATTTTTTTTTGTTCTTTTTTAACATTTTTCTTATTTTGAAAATTAATGTCACATTTGTCATTTTTGAAATTTGTGTTTAGAATTTGGTGTAAATTGATTCTAGTCCAGTTTTTTGGGTTTTTTTAAAGATTTTTTCAAGACAATTTATCATGTTTTTCGTTGATCGTATAATTCCTTGTCATTGCAGTATTTTTGGTGCTATTTTCAGTCTTTTCAATTTTGAAACTTTTTATTTTCATAATTTTTGTTGTTTTTGCCAGTTTTGCTGTTTTTATTATTTTTGTCGTTTTCATTTTTGTAGCTTTTATTATTTTTACTGATTTTGTATTTTTTTTCTTTTTTGTTAGTTAGTCATTTCGTCATTTTTGTCATTATTGCCTTTTTACCATTAAGCCATTTTTGTAATTTTGAACAGGGTGATTTTGCTATTTTCTACATTTTCTTGTTCGAAAAATTAATGACTTTTTTTTGTCATTTTCAATTTTTTTTTAAAATTTAGTGTAAATTGAATTTTTTCCTTTTTTTAAAAGTTGTTTTTTATTTTAATTTTTTAAGAAAATTTCTCATTGTTTAGGTTGATCATATAATTCCTTATCATTTTAGTAATTTTTGTTATTTTTAATTTTATTTCTTATTTTACAAAAAAATTACATTTTTGAATTTTTTACAAATTTTGGTTTAAAATTTAGTGTAAATTGAATTTTATTACAGTTTTTTCAGATTGTTTATCAGAAATTTTTATTTTGTTGATCGTATAACTTCTTGTCATTTCAGTGTATTTTGTAATTATTTTTTTCATTTCTGCTATTTTTGACTTTTTTTGATTTTCAGAATTTTGTTGTTTTTTCAGTTTGGTTGTTTTTGTGTTTTTGATCAGTTTTGCTGTTTTTGTTATTTATGTTTTTGTAGCTTTTATCGTTTTTACTGTTTTTGTAATTTTTGTAAATTTATCATTTGGTCATTTTTGTTCGTTTTATTGATGATGAAATTTTTCCTTAACATTGCTTGACACATTGGATGCAAAATGGAACTCAGAAATGAATTGAGCGTCACGAGACTGTTTCTCTTCAAAAGACATCTAATTTTGAACATACCTGTATAGTGAAAAAAATCGCTTTTACTCTAGAGAAAGATGAATGATCCAAACATTCATTTTAAAATACTTTTCCACATCGAATGAAGGTAGGCGACGACTTCCTTTGAATTCCACAACAAAGAATCACATGCCTACTATGGTTGAATTAAAACGAAGTCTTCGACTACTTTAATTTGTAGATTCATTCAGCCAAGAAGTTCTTCAAACCTTTCTTTTATTTTCTAGTGATTTATCCACAGCAAGAATCATAATCTGAACCAGAACTAGAAACCAGAACCCCGATCAGAGCTGAGATCAGAACTGGGACCAGAACTAGGATTAAAACCAAAACCAGGACTAAGAACAGGACTAGAAAGAGCAATGGACCAGGGCTAAGTGTTAAATATTTAAGGAAGTCTAACGTGTTACTCGGATGGTTTTATCATCATTTTTTTGCCTGAACATAGAAATACGTGCAATTTCGTCTGCTATTTGGGGATAATCTTTAACTCGTTCCAAAAGTATAATTTCAGGCGCCTTCAAACTATCAAAATTTATTTTGAAACAGAGATTGGGCTACCTTCAGCTTTCAAAATTTTCCCTCGCTCGATTTAAATGTATCAAGAATGGTACAATCTACATACATAAATATTATGATATTCGAGCAAGCAAGCCAGCAACCAATGGCTATGGGAAGCTTTTCATTTGGCTCCAAAAGTTGGTTGAATAAATTTTGTCTGCCTTTTGATATCTGTCTTCATTTTCGCTCTACACCTACCTATTGCTGAAAGAGCTCCGGACGCAGTAATGTTCCACCCATGAATTTAACATTGTAATGCAAATGTCGTAAGTTGTGTAAGTAGATCCCTAATTTAAATTCACCAGAACTGACCACAGAGCCTTTTCCCGGCTGTGTCGTATGCTGATTTCGAAACACCCCCTTTTCCAGGGAAAATCTTATTCGAACCAGAGTCCAGAGTGGCTTTAATTTATGCAGCAACGTCAGTTGCCCGTGTCAGTCAACCTAACCCAACCGAATTAAACTCTGTTCATTTCATTATAAATTAATACTTAATCCTTCCCACATTTGGGGAAAGGTACCTCTTCGGGATAAAAAAGAAGAACGGGAGAGGGAAAGAGTGTGGGAAACAAGAAATTCACTCACTCCTGAATGTATGCAACGAGCAGTGGTCACACACATGACATTACACTTCAAACTGTACCTTGTAAGTCCGGCAGCAAGTTGAATCAAATAAAAAACGTGTCACTTTTAAGCTACTACAGCATCCACTCGGAAGCAACTCAGCATTCGTGGGCGGATTTGAGGGGATTGAAAGTTCCATTCGAGTGGAACAATTCTTTACCAAAATTTCTAACGATTAACTTTAAAAAATCACATTCCAGAGACGGATTCAAAATATTACTACTCCGAATAATTATTTAGAAACAAAAATTTAATTTTTAAAAACTGTAAAAACAGTAACAGTTTCTCAACCTATGGATTTAAATAAAAAAAACAAATGCGTTATTCACATTTCTTTGATTATCGACTAAAGTTTTCTGGATTGATAATTAGAATTCCAAAAAACACAATTCCTTTTAGGTTTTAGTACAATTTTTTGAATATTAATGACTCGGAATGACTCGAAAACTTTACAGCAGCTCTTACTAACCTTAACTTTTCCTTTTTATATTTATAGTTTTTGTTCGATTGTCGCTCATCCTTATTGCATCTCAGTAGTTTTTGATTCTCTGTCTGTTTGTTTTTTTTATTTGAGTGAATTCAATGTGATCAAGGTTTTTTTTTCAAAAAAAAATAAAAGATTTTTTTTCCATCTGCCAAATTTATGCTTGCAAAAAAATTAAATTTTAGTGATAAATTCATCAATTTAACCGGAAAATACTTTTTCGGCTGTCTCACATCAAGTTTAACATTTTGAAATGAGTTCTTTCCATTTTTATTTATTTGTGTATTCATGCACATTTTAAAATTTTTACCCATCAATCCTATCTGCCAAGTAGGATTTCCTATAAACCGAAATAGCCCTTCCTCTACCTATCTGAAACAGCATCTTTATATGTAGGGTCGCCAGAGTTCTCTTGCACCTGAAAAGTTCATTTAGCTGTCCAGATTATCCCTACATGATTACATTGACTTGTCACGGTGTACATCATGGTACCACACTGATTCTCAATAACAACACTTGAAATGAGTATTGAACCCAGGTACTCATTTTGGCATCTAGTGTAGGGTTGGATTGTTAGATGTACCTCTTGTACCAGCCAATTCGAGACGTGTGTAGTCACCCAACGCTATGCTAAGCTATGCTATGGGTGAATTCAATGTGATCGACTTGTGTTAATCGAAGCCAATATCATTTCGTACAGTGGAATAAAGTCAAACAAAACTGTTGATTATGAAATACACGCACCTCGGGGTTAATACAAATTTATGGCATATTTATGATCACTGATTACAAAAAAAAACTTATGTACAATACATTGATGTAAATGTTAATCTCTATGAAAATACAGTGTTGAAAGGCTTCAGAATAACTATTAAAAATATAAAGCATGAGAAAATGAAGTAAATCAGAAAAAATGAAATAATTAGAGTTCTCGGACGAGATCATTTAGTTCCGACTGGTTTTTTCATGTTTTACGTGGATGTTAAACAAGCAGGAGCTTTCTTAGAATTCCACCAGTGTCAGTTTTTTTACCTACCCTCTATGAATAGTAATTATAAAACGAGCATATCAGCTTTCCCAATTTCCAGGTCACTCTTCTTTGACTTTGAAACTAGGTATCCTAATGGGCTAACTATTTTGTTCTTACTTTTCAAACGTGTTTTTTTACACAATAGAGCTGGCTAGAAGTGTTGAGGAAAGGAAAGGGCAGCCACTGTTTGTATATTTTTTTCTATTTTTTATAAACATAAGAGCTATTTCCAAAACGTGATCGTGAAATATTAACTTATGATCTTACGATCGCAACCATTTCTGGTTGTTATTTCTGACAGTCAAATTGTTCAAAACATTTCAATATATGTTTGAATTTCAAAATTATCTAAATTTTTCGGTGAGTTTGAATAATAATCAAACAAAAGCTACTCCTCGAGTAGCTCGAAACGTAGAGATAACTAGTAAATTTTGTTTGATTTTTATTAAACCATACCGGACATTGTCGATAATTTCGAAGAACAAACAGTAGCGATGATAAAATCAAAACTCTAACTAATATAAGTTCGTCCGCTTGCCTGTATGACTATCTCTCATAGTGCGTTACCATAGTTGCCATAGTTACCACAAGAATTGCTTTATTTTCATAATAAACAAGAATGAGCGCAAAGGATAGGCATGAAGTAAACAGAAAAGTTAGGCTGGTAGATTTTATGAGGTTTAAATTCATATTGAAATTAATTTTTTTTAATTATCCAATTGAGCGATTATATGTGCGTGCTTGTCTTAATTAATCGAGTGCGAGTAGTGCAAAAAATAATGGAATTTTATATTATGCTTTCCAGAACTTTTTAGCACGTATTCGAGCCTGGCAATTTTTTTTTTAACAAAACGGGTGAAAAACCGTGCAATCAATTTGAAATTTTCAAATACAAAAGTCGGGTATTGTCCGGACAAATTAGAGCAAAATTTATCCATTATTCGAACAAAATCAGGAAAAGATAGGAGAAACTTGAACCTTTTCTTTTCGTCGAAGCACTTCAAATCGTGTTCAATGCTTAAAAAAAATCTGATTGATTTTGATGAAAATAATTAAGAATTCGTTTTTTTTATCAGAAATTAAAACAAACTAAATTAGATTTTTTGGTACATTCAACAAATTATGTGAATACATTCGGACAAAACCCGGACCGTTATATTAAAATCTAGGAATCCGGGCTGATACGGACTCGCCCCGATATTTTCCTTAAATATTTGGACACGTCCGGATAAAACCGGGAAATCTGGAATGCTATACGTTCTAAAAACCGGCGATGTTTATAAAATTTTGAAATCGATTAAGAAATGTATTAAATTGATTGATAAACAAAAGAAAAAATAGCTAAATTGAAAATCATTATCGTTTCGATGATAAAGGTAAAATTGGACACTTGTTTAAAAAAACATTTGAATAGATTAATCTAGCATGATTTCAATATAGCTGTATGTTAGTTGGAACATCTGAGAAGTTTTTCATATTATTCAAATAATCTTTTTCATTCCATTGAACTAATTCAAAGTTTTTTTTATTCAACAGTTGAGGAATGAAAATGTTATGGCCAGTCATTTGATCAATTTACTATCATTCAATTTCAATTTACAGTTGAATTTATCTAACATGTTTGAAGTCACCCTAACTTGATTCGATTCGGTACCGCCATCTGATAAAAAAAGACGGCGGATTTGTATCTCTCTAGCGGAAAACTACGCAGAAGGTCCTTAAAGAGATCCATTGTTAAAAATTGTGGGGAATGGATCACTGGATAAAGCTAATTTTCTGAGTGGAGTCGCCACTAGCGCACAGAGCTGTCAAACCTCAAGATCAAAGTAGCAGAGAAAACACAGAAAATTCAACAAAACATGGCACTGTGTTGTACTATGAGAAATCACGTGGACAAAAATCGGAAAAAAAATCAATTTTTATTACAAAGAAGACACTTTGTTTAAAAAAGCTCTTTCTTTCTTAAGATATTGAAAAATGAGGAAAAATTGAAAGGATATCTATATATGTTTGATAAGTAATAAGGAAATTTATGATCACTGATTTATTCGGAATACGGATCCTCCCCCAACGATGTTCTAATTCACCTCTGAATTACACGCGTAGTTCTCTGTGAACCGGCAGTAAAAAAAGGAGCTTCGACAAAACTTGACCATCCAATTTAGAGAGCTCAATGTTGAAGGGGTTAACGCGTGGAATATTGCGCCACACGCGAGTTATCCATCACCAAATGGTGTATGAAAATAAAAAAAAAAAATGTTTGCAAAAAACGAACAAGTTTAACTCACTGAAACAGGATACATCCCGGGGAGCACCGATGACAACCAGCAGCAGAATGGAAACGACAATCCCGGCTAGGCCAGGCGATACCGACTGCACCCGAAAAAGCCCTCCAAAGGACGGCCTTCTCCAATGTTGCATCTCCCTTAGCGACGACGGCCACTTGATGAAAGTCATGTTCACGTTCACGTTCACACGTCACACCAGTAGCAGAACTTTTCTTTTTTTAATTAATTCATGAATTATGAATCTTTCTTCACAGCTTTATTCTTTTAGAACTTTTTCCTCCTTTTTTTTTAACTACGCCACCGCGCGCGATTCCACACACAGCACAACACGTGTTATCTTCTTTTGGGTTGCGGGAAATCTTCTCACTATATTGGACAGCGACTGCAACAGCAAGACAAGGGTGCCTTGTTCAACACGTTCCCTGGTCGAAGAATCCGTTACATGTCACGTTTACTCTCGTGCCCTGGAAATCCACTCGGGGAATAAGTTTTTATATTACATTCTTTCCTTGATCCCCGTTTTCCGTACATGCGGAGGAACACACGTGTAATCTATCTATTTGTTCCGCAATTGCACAGCCCGAACGTCCAACCGGAAGTCGTTCAAACGGAAAGGTGAACGTCGTCGTCGTCGTCAGACTTCAAGCGGACGTGCTCGACGACTTCGTCCTCGTCATCGTCGTGCTTCCGGAAGAACCACTTGTTGTACCGTTGTTCAGTTGGACAAATAACACTAGACCACCCCGTCGTCGGAATCCCCGGAGATTCACATTCCGGGGGTCGTCGTCGTCGTCGTCGGACGTTATGTCGTCGTCGTCGTCGTCGGACGTTATGTAAGGTAACGCTTCTCTCTCGAGAAGTTCCGAACCGCTCGACGGTTACCGGCGAACTAACTCGAGTATCGCACTTTTCGATCTAATTTATTCGTAAAACTCTTTGCAAACACACTGCGGGAGGGAGTTGGGAGGGTTGATTCCAGCCTCCCAACCACCCACCTGGTGCTCTTGATCGGCGTCGTCGTCCGTCGACCGACATCTTTCTTGCATTCCTTTGGTCGGATGGCATTCGTTCGGTATTGTCCTTTTCGGCGAAATCAGTCAGTGGTGCCAACCAAAGTGGACGGAAAAGTTGGAGTTTTTTTTTTGTATCAATCAAAACTTCGATCTAGGTTTCCGAGTAATTTCTTCCTGATTGGCTTTGGCTAATTTTCTTATTACTAAAACATACGAATTTCGAAACGTTCTTCAATATTCGATTTTTAAGTCTTGGTACGTCTTCGTACCTAAAAATGAACACATTTTCAAAGGTGATGGGAAGTATTAGAGAAACATGAGATATCAAAGAAAGAAAGAACATAAGCCGTAAATATCATAAATTTCTCGAAAAAGATACAACGGCTCACCGGCAGGGACTTGAACCCGTTATTTCCGCTTCAATACGACGGCGCGTTTGCCAATTACACCACGGTGACGAAATAGGCTTCATGTCGAATTCCGTCGACCCCTGGATCTTTTATCGATACTTCATGTATATCTTGCATGTGTTCTTTGTTCACTATTTATCTCTCTGTTGTTTCTCTATCACCTTACTGTGTAACTGGTCTGCCTGCTCGGAACCTTGAGCAGCACTGATTGCTTCTTCATCTGACCGTAAGTAGCCGCAAACCCGAAGCAATCGACCATGTCTCAGCATACATGAAATCGTTTCAGAAATGATAACTTAAGTTCGAAGGCAATGAGAGCAAAATTTTGCGCTCTCTTGCATTCTTCCTATATGTACGAAAAAAATGTCAGATAACGCTCAATTGTTCTAGTTTTCGTCGCTTTAGAAAGAAATGAAATTTACGTATGTGTTTGCCTCTACTTTGGTGTAGGTAAATGCTGTTTTTTCAACTTTCATACGATCATTCTATAATGTATACGGAACATATATCAAAACAGCATAAGAATAAAGCTACAAAAAAGTTAGCTGGGATAATGTAAATTATTGAAAAATACAACTAAATAACAAAAAAAAAAAAAAAAAAACAGAACAATAACCATTGAAGCCAAGGTAAAGGCGCATTGTCCCTGGATGACCGACCGTAGATGTTTGGCAGCTTATGTCAACCAAGGATAAGTCACTAAAAGCAAGTAGACGAACGAAACCCTACAGATCAACGATTAAAAGACCAATTGAAACAGGCTTGAAACTGAACAAAAAAAAGAGACAGTGCAACAAAAATATTACTTCACATTTTTTGTGGACTGCTACTCCAAACAAGTCTTGGAAGGTCTTAAACAAAATATTAGGTAGAAAAACCTAAAGCTCAAGCAACACTTCCTTATTAGTAGACGGAAGATCCATAAATGGCTTCTCTCAAGCAGCGGATTGCCTAACGATTTTTTTCTGCAACATCGGACATAACTTTGTCTCGGAGTTAATTAGCGAAAAGGACATTGGCAAAATTTGGCATGTTAAGATCTCACCATTCATCGTTATTCATGAGGCCAGCAACCATAAAGGGTGTCCATGATGAAATTGCCACACTATGAAATTGCTCTAACTTTTTACCCTTTGGCAGGTACTATCGCCTTTTATGAATTTTTATGGACAATACACTAGCGCCAAAGTTAAGTTGGCGTATGAGACTTCAACCTCAAAATTGTAAAATCATCACGTACGCTTCTACATAATATATAAATCAGTATGCGTCATCGTTTTTGTTGCAAAGATTTTGCTCGTTTAAATTTTAACATTTGTATTTCTCCGGAGGAAACCAAATTAGATCAGTAGTTGATCAGATTTGTACAATTAACTGACATTAGAATAATCTTTTCTTACAGAATCTACCGGAACGATTTACGGAAGTGCCGATGGGGCAGAAAATGGACGATGATGCATCGATGGGTTTCTATCGGACAAACTGTTCCAGTCGTGTTATTATGAAGCTTGTTACTTGAGGGAGAAGTCCCCAATCTGATCAGGTACAGCAAATAATGTGATTATTGGCTATTGCAAGAATCCCTTTTTCTGACAGATGGTTTCATTTGAATTTCAGGACTAGAAAAATTTTTCAACTGTAATATCATTCGGAAATTATTGGGAAACATTCCGCGTTCGCAATGTCCGGGTGCTGAAAAGGGAGCCGTAAAGCCCGAGCTGTTGCCGTTTGTGCCGCAGCTGTTCCAAGCAAGGCAAACAGAGATGATAGAAACACTCAGGAAGGCCCCAGGCTTAGTAAGATCATCTGAAGCAATAGTCCTGTCAACAGAATTCAGCAAGATCTGCGCCATTCTCTCCATGGGTTAGTGCTGTGCTGCGCTCGCTACGTCTCTATGGAGCCAATAAGTGCGCGACTGCTAAGAATGTTGGAGCCTGGAGCTACTGCCACTATATTTCTATATGTTTATAATAAAATGAAGTTGCCTTTAAAAAGCTGTAGATGAATAAATTTTTTAAATTTAGCTGGCAAAGAAATCTTATTGTAGCATTATTAGTTTTCATGGATTATTGGATTTCGTGGTGGTTCAGAATCGATTTTTTCAACATTCGTGGAATTCCTTTTCATTCTTTAATTATTAATTGGCAACTCCATCGGATGAACAGCTGCAATTTAATTTCATCCTTACGAAAAATCTGCAATTTGATTTGTTTTCGTTTTGACAACGGAAAATCACACAAGCAGATTCGGTACCAAATTTTATTCTTTACCAACCGGAGGAATAACGATTTCAATTTTTTCCAGTATTGGCTCTATTGACGAATAAGTGTCATTCGTGAACAGACAGTCGAAATAAATCCATTCCATCCAATGAACCAGGCAGAAAGAAAAAAAAACTGAGCCAATCGCAATAATTTTGTTTGAGTTAAGAAACGTTTTATTTTTAAATGTTTACGTAGTTTTGTTGGTCGCATGCACAACTTGCTCGTTTTAAAACTACTAAACTACACAGCAAAAAAATCTGAATCCTTAAAAGCATTGAAAATGAAAACCCCTGATATTACATGACATAGAACGCGATTTCGTAATGTAAATTTACAAAATCAAAACAATTGAACCTTTCACGGCACTGAAATTTAAATCAAACAAATTTTACATGACACAGAACACGATTTCGTAATGTAGAATTCCGTCATTTATGACGCTTCTTTTATTTACATCATATGGGATGTAATTTTAAAACTTTTTTCCGTACTCCCGAAAAAATCTGAATTCTTAACAGCACTGAATTTCAAAATCAATAATTTTACATGACACGGAAAGCGATTTTGTTATGTAAACTGAAAGCGTTGAATCTTTAGCAGCAATAAAAATGAAATTTTCTAATATTACACGACATGGAATACTACAATAAAACGTAAAATTAATTTAATGTAATTTCAATGATTGAAAATTCCATCAAATAAACTTCGACCAGCATCACATTTTGTTTTACGAAAAAGTTTCTGAAGAATTAGGTGTGGAAATTATTTTGATCAGTGTTTATCGAGTAATCTGCGATTCAAGCATTAATTCGTGGCATCCGTGGCATCCCCGTTCTACACCGTTTACACCGTTACACCGAAAGAAGAAAAAGCGGATGTAAACAAAATCGCAAAAATTCGAGCGAAAATGTTGGACGTTGCTCAACAACTTCAAAATTGAACAGTGTTTTGGCGTGCAACTAGTGAGATTGTCTGTTGAATACAGCTGATTTAGTTATACGGTAAGTTCCGGCGCCAATCTAAAACTAAATTTGTATTGATCCTTTCATTATCATTGTTACTCTTCGATAGATCCGTCAAGACTGCGAAAATGGAAATCGGGCGGTTTGAGAACCCTTTCAATCAATTTACGGTTGCAATGAGATACGCCAATGGCTGGCCTCATCCTCAAGAGTTCGGTAGTTGCCCTGGGAGATGCTGCCGGATCGCAACCGGAAAAACAGACGCCCATGGATGAAGGGCGAATTCATGGCTGGATTTTTCTGGTTTACCGACTTGTTGAACGAAAGGGAATGGAAAACATCCTGCATTGCATGCAGGTTGTCTATACAAGCTATTAGATTTAGTGCGTCCAAAATCCAAAACCGTCGAACCTTTCTTTTTCATAAAATGCCAGAGGGCAAGTATTGTGGATTTGGTTAAACTAACGGCCAATATCTCTACCAAAAAATTGAAGGTCAATTGAGAACGGCACGTAGGTAAAGTAAGTCTAAATTCATCGTTTAAATAAACTTTCAGAATACAAATTCATGATTTAGAACTCGGAAATGGAGAAGTTAATATTTAATTTATTAATTTCAAAAAACTTTAATGCTTGACAAATAAACTCAAGTGTATATTAACATTATTTCTTTTGAATTTTAGCAGAAATGGTTTGCATACAGTGGAACTACAGCAACTTTTGAAAAGCAACATCGATTGACGATGACTGAAGGGCGACGAATAAATCAAAGTGTTAGATCATTTGAGGTCTCGTCTACAAGACTAATGCTGCTCTCGGGGCGATTCTATCATGTCCATGGTTATTGTGAAAGAGGATTCGAATTATCTTGCTACTGGCTCAACTCCAACTTTAGATCCAACTGCTGATAATGGTAATGGTAACCCTTAACATCTGAATTATAAAAGTGAATTTGAAACCCGAACAATACTTAAAATTTTCGAGAAATTTAACCGTGAGAAAATTACTAACTTCAATTTTAACCTATTTAATTTAAGTATATTTATATTTTTATTCCTTCTTTTATAGGAAATTTTCTAATTAATAAGAGGAATGATGCTGAATAAAAAAGTACAACTTATCAAAAAAAAAGGTAATTATTTACCGGAGCCATCTATTGAAGCTAAGCAGTTTTTGCATTCGTGCGCAATTTGCGAAAAGCAGAACAGAACGGTAAATCTAGCTTTAAATTTTTATTTAGATCTGCTAGCTTCTTCTAACGACGCATGCTTATATTACAGATTGTCCTATTGAGTCTGAAGTTGTTTTCCACATAATTCCGGAACAGTCAGAGCAGTCAATATAAGCCACCAGCTAACCAGATGAGTCGAGTTAATAAAGGCATGAATAAGCTATACAATGTAAGAGGATTCGGTTGCCATGGTGGCGGAAGAAGAAGGAACAAGGATGTCCGACGATGTGATCACCAGGGCCAGCGGAATATGAATTTAAAGAGGATGAAAAAAGACAAAATTGAGAATCAAGTTCAGAAAACGGAAGAAGCAATCCCTTGGAGAAGATTCCTGCGTTCTCATACCAGATCCTGAATTTTGAGGTTCCATCATGCTCAAGTTTGTGGCTTAATCGTAGTGATTTGCTTTCAAACACAACGTAAACAAAAATACAATTAGCTTTATAAAATAAAATAAATTTTGTATTTTTGAAAATTGTTTTCGGATTTCTTATTGGAAACGAAAAAGCCGTACAAAAAATAACTTGTAAAATTACATCATATATGATGTAAAGATAATGAAGCATCACATGTGACGGAATTTTCAGTGCAAATTAAATATTACACGCCTTTAATATTTTACATGCCTTCAAATTTCACACGTCAGTTGAAATTTACAGACGTGTAATATTTAACTCACACTGAAAATTCCGTCATATGTGATGCTTCTTTTTCTTTACATCATATATGATGTAATTTTACAGATTTTTTTGGTAGTGTGTACTACTTATTCGAAAATCTATTCAGCCGGGTATCTTGATAGAATATAATATCCTTGCGTTGGGTAGAATTTAATGGCAATTTGGGTGGATTTATTTCATAGTGCATTGTTTACATCCTGCAAGTTTTAAAGTCCTGTGATCAAAACTCGCGGGAATGAAGTCGAAAGAACAACTCGTGCGTGATCAAATCTTGCGCATTCATCACCAGAACAAGGATCTCTCGCATCGTTTCATCGCTAAAACGTTGGGAATCGCGAATTCCACGATGTCGCGGGTGATTATGTGGTTCAAGGAACGATTGACCACCGTACAACACCAAAAACTACAACCACATGGTTGGGGCCTTCAACCGAAACCCGAAAGCCTCTGTTCGGGATGTGGCTAAAAAAGCTGAACCCAAGCCGAAGTTATGTTCAGAAGGCCAAAACTAAGGCTGGGCTTCGAAATTCAAAAGGCCCCTAATCGCGACGAGAAGCAAAACAAGTGCGCCAAAACCCGTGCCGGGAAGTTGTACCTCAACATGCTGACGAAAGTTGAATGCTGCATCATGGACGACGAAACATATGTGAATGCCGACTTAAACAGATCCCCGGCAACCTGGTTTTAAAAACCAAGGATAAGTTCAGCGTTCCGGAGCATGTCCGCACTAAAAGATATCCAAATTTGCGAATAGATTCCTGGCTTGGCAAGCCATCTGCACGTGCGAGAAGAAGAAGCGGCTGCTTCCTCTCCAGAAGGCCCACAACGTCCCAACAATCTTCTGGTCGGATTTGGCCTCATGCCACTTCTCCAAGGACGTGCTGAAGTGGTATGCGGATAATAAAGTCAATCACGTGCCGAAAAAGTTCAACCCTCCAAACACTCCGGAGCTCCGCCCTTATCAAGAAGTACTGGGCGATTATGAAGTTGCACCTTCTTAAACAACCGAAGACAGTCGAGGAACTAGAGAAAGTATGGGTTTGCATGCAAAAAATGGTTGATTCATAGGTTGTGCAGAATCTTATGGCGGGGGTTAAGGCCAGGGTGCGGGAATTTGCTTATGGACTACGAGTAAAATAGTTAAATAAAGTTTAACAGCTATTTTCCAATCCCCCCCCCCATCCCCCCAAATTGTATGGCAATCGGTAGAAAAACCAAATTATGCGAATCAATTTTGTGTGTGGCCCATCGTGGACACCCTTTTGAGGAAATTATCGTATTAATCAACAATCTCCACACACACAAGGCACCAGGGTCAGCACGGTGTTCCTCCATCAAATCGAATCAACTGCCACGCTCATACTGCTTCATATTTCTTTTTATCTACCACCTCGCGGGGTGATTAAGGCTCTTATCGTCAACTGAACGCTGAGCGGTGCACATCATTCGATTCAGCAATAAGTTCTACACTTGTTTCAATAATTTTTGTGCATTTTATGATGCATTGTCATTTGGTATAATGATTTTTTTCCACATATCGCTCGATTTTAGGGGAAATCGGGGTGATTGCGGCCATTCTCGTAAGCTGAGCACTAAGCGGTATACACCACTCGATTCAGCGACAAATTTTACACTAAATCACTTGGTTTTTGCATTTGGTATGTGAATCGCTCGATTGTTACAGTCAAATGTATGCATAAATTTAAAAAAAGCTAGGGGAGGTTGGGGATATTTAGTCATTTATATTCATTATAGTACGAAAAAGTGACGCGATTAGCTAGAATATGAATAAATCTACCAAAAATGATCAATCATGATAAAAAAACTGTTGGATTACATTTTGTTTGACTGCATTTCTTTGAAAACATTCTTAAATTTAGGGGAAAAGAGGCAAAATGAGTCACTTGTCGTAGTAGAAACAAAAATTGGAGTTCACCAATCGATTTAGCTGACATTTTTACTTTACTTTTGTGGTTGCAAGGTAGATGGCTACAATCGGAATTATAACTTTACACCAAAACATATAGGGCATGAGACGTTAAGAGTCAAATTTATCAGAAAGCGGTGTAGACCATTCGATTCCTCTTGTTTTTTTTACATAAAGAATGGTTGTTTTTTCATGCAAGGCGTTCTTGCCTGAATTGGGTACCTTTTTTGGCTCGGAAATCCCCACTGTGCGATGGATTGGTAAAGCACGTGCTTCTCAATCGGACAAAAAGTCTGTACCACATGGCTCTGGTGAAGCTTTCCTATTGCTGAACCAGTTCGAGCGATCTGTTATCGTGTTATCTGTTTTTCGGATTCAGTTTTTATCGGCAACGCTACTTAATGTTTTTTTTCACACAAGTAACGTAAGCGTCCCTACTTATGACAACTTTTTTTTTAACTATATTTTTGAAATATTTACCCCTTATTTAAACCTCCCCGAAGCCAAATGACTTTAATCTTTTTAACGAAAAGACGGCGCAACCACTGACGGCGCTTGACGCGCATGAAACATTTCAACTCTATTGAAACCAGGATTCAGCGAAACTCTTGGCGGGAGATATGGCGTTCTATGCACTGCAACAGATCGGCTTAGGCATATCGAATCGCCATCCAATCGTTTACTTTCGATTGTTCTAGCATGACGAAAAGCCGGCCAGGCTGTCAGTTCAAAATTATAATTGTACGTTAAAGTTAAGTGTTTAATTATAAATTAATTATAGTCAGTAATAGTCGTTTAAAGTAAAAAAAAAGTGTGTAGAAATTGCTCAAAATAAACTGTTTGATCATTTGAAGTTTCATCATTTGACGAATTCAACCTCAAGAAAAACCCCAAAAGTGAATAAAAGAAACTCACCCGAAATTTGGAAGCTAGTGTCCCCTGAATTAATGTCTGGGAATCACCCACTGCATCCCTGAGCCCTCAACATTTGGTCCTTCGAGCCAGCGCGGGACAAAGGGTTTAGAACGCACCTTTGAAGCTTTCCATAAAAATATGCTCTTGGCTCAATTTCAACAGCTATAAATTTTCTTCTAATAAGCATCTGCTTTATCTATAAGTCATTTTTTTCCAATCTTTAATTCTTCTATCAAGAATTTTTCATCATAACGTTCACCGCACGCAATGCCATTAAACTAGCATATAAAGGGTGTGTCACATCAAATTGCATCACGGAAAAAAAACGCTGTAGAAACTCGCCCAGTAGATCAATCCTTTTGAAAATTTTAGAAAGTAAAATAAAAACTATTAAACAACATTTGGCATTTACTTTTTATTCATACTTCGAGCTCAAGCCCGTATGCTCGCACTTTCCTCTTTACCCCGCCCATAAGAAAAGTGGCTCCAGAGAGCTCTTAATTGGAATAGCCTGCATGTATGGAGGATGTTTCAAACTCTCCCAATCTTTTCAACATTCAAGTTTTCTCTAATTACATCTCTGTATGTTCAGAGCTTGGTAACAAGGAAAGACTGCCCTAATTTAAAAATAGTAGAAATTGAAACAATAATCGAAATTGAAAATTTGTCAAAATTTTAAAGTTGTTGTTAAAATAATTTGAATTGAAAACAAAAACTGTAAACAGTGTTGAAAACGTCAAAAATTGTCAAATTTGAAAAAAGAATACTTTGTTAAAATTGTAAGAATTATAAAAGTGGTCAAAATTGATAATTTCACATTTCTGTGAATGTGAAAATTTTTTGCTATCATAAACTTTTTGGGTAGTTTCTTAAAATCTGGGGAAACGGGAGCCCTGGAACCCGAGAATGCTCTGAACGCCCACCAGGCCTCCTTCCGGATCCCCACCATAGTGCCAAGGCAGCTAGAAGAGGCACCCCCAGCTAGGCTTTTATTTGACTCTCCACCTTCCTTCCTATCCTCGGTTCTAATCGCATTCCTTTCCGGGCGTATCGATGGAAATTTTCCTTCCCCGTAAAAGGGAAGGAAGATGAACGTTCGCCGGAAAAAAAAACGGGAAACGAAAAAAACAGAAACCTTATCAGTTGGCCAGCATCATGGCTAAAAATTGACTTTGATGAAACAATGATGAAGTGGCTGGCTGGAAAATGACGAATGCGTGCCAGGCTAGGGAAATTATTCGTTTTTTGCGGCATCTCTCCGTTGTTCATCGTCGTCGTCGTCGTTCGAGGTTGAAGTTCTCGGACTCTCCAGGAAAAACATCTTCAAACTTTGAGTTGAGGTTGGTTTTTTGGCTGGTTTTGTGGTAATTGTTGAGGGGAGTTGAGGTTGGGGCGTAAACGGTAACTGATTTTCGCGGTTTTTCCTTGTGCGTGTATACTCCGGCATAGAGGCGAAACTGTTTTTTGCTGACGGTCACCGATCAGATTTTGAAGGTACAGAAACCTACCCGAGCGACCGTCTGTTGGTGTTTGGTTTTGGTTTCAGTTGGCTCCCTCTTCGTTTCATTTTCGGTTCAAAGTTCATGTGGTTTGATTTCGATTTCCACCCACCTGGTCGCGGTGATGTTTTCTGATGGGTGGGTGTTTGGCAAGTGAAATTTGTATTTTTTTTGTTCTCTCTCGTTTCACAGCAAAAAAAGTGTTGCGATATTACATCAAAAACGTGCACATAACTTGAGTCGCCAATGCTATCTAATATTACACTGTTTTGATGTAGAGTTTTGTTATGTAGAATATTACACAAAATGTATGTATCGCTTATATCGCAGTAGACAACCGAGAACAAAAGGATACAATTTAAAAAGTAATAATATTATACATCTTTGCTCAAAAACCTTATAATTTTTCAAAAATATTCGTGTTTTTTAATCGATTCATCAACAAGAATCAACTTTTATGCTTTAATTAAGTTTCAAATTCAATATAGATTAGAAAAAGATGGAAAAGAAAGAGAATTCATTACATAAGATGGACTCAAGTTATGGCTTGGGATTTATTTTCGTTATCGTAATGAAAAGATGGACTCAAATGATGATATGGGATTTATTTTCATATTTTTATTGAAACCTTTAACTGTCTGATGTGTTCAAATTTTTGAAAATTTCATTTTGGATACTATTTATTACTACAAAACTTTGTAACAAGTCGTTTAGTTTTATTTTCGATATCTGGGGGACTTTTAAATTAGCAACTTAACTGCCGTACTAAAACTATTTCACTAAAATTTCATCGCAAATTGAGGAAGCTTTTCTATTGGACCCATTTTCTTCAGATGCCATGGTAAGAAGTTAAACGCTTCCTTTCCGAATGAGCCTCCAGTTTCTGTCATCAGCCGCGGACTGTAACTGCATCATCACTGAGGTCGTACATTGTTTTATTCAATCAAAAGCGACTACTTTGCTAGAATAATACATACAGGATTGTGAAATTACACTGAACGACATGTTCGCTCTGTGTACGTCGATTGGATGTAATTTAATAACCAAAATCATGTTCGTCGCCTAAATTACATCGTCCAGCGTTACATTTTTTTTTGCTGTGTGCCCTGAAACCGCAATTGATATTTGTTTTTCATTGTTGATGGATTCGGTGACTTCTTGATGTGTGTGGCGTTTATTGGCGTGTATGTAGTTAGTAGGATGGTTGTTGGTGGACTTTTATTGTACAACATTGTATTCTGGAAAAACCACATAAAAACTACTAATGGTATGCCATAAGTTCGTGGAAGTTGATGGATGATGATTTCATGAATTGCAAATGAAAAATACGGAAAATTGGAACGACACGAAACATGTCATTCAAGCCGATGCGGTAGTTTTGAAAGTATCTTTTTTCAAGTAATTACAAAACTGTACATTTTTAAAGGTTAGTTTTATTAGTGTTTTGCAAACTGCATTTAGATGTGGTACAATGCTTTTTGTCAATTTTGTAATTTTTGACAAAAATATCAATTAACGCTGAAATTAAAGATTTAAAAAAAAGATATGAAATCGACAGAATTTCAAAGGGGATATCCAATCTCAAAATTTTCCGATCGACTCAATTTATGATTTTGCCGCAGCCAAAAAATTGAAATTGAAAAGTAATCCTAACTCAAAGCGGTTATGAAAGAAATTGAAAAGTTTATTAGTTTATCGATTATCTTTTCCCTGCAGTTGGTTCCAATCTTCTGACCTGAAAAGATTGAGTTGAGCTTGCAACAAGAAGTTGTTTAGATAGCTGTAGATAACAAAATGGATGGGAATCTCTTAGAGAAAAATCAACAACGATAACAACATCACAACCCTTCCTGAAACAACCCGAGAAAATGTATCATGTTTGCCGCAGGCTAGTCAAAGCAGAATGGTTGAAGTTGTAGGAAAAAAAACGGGTACAAAAACGGTGCTTGTTTCCGTTCCGCTAGCTAGTAAAAACCTCCAAAATTTATGCAATCGCACAGCACCTTCAATTGTTGGGTTTGATTGCGAGGAGAAAAATGGGAAAGGAAGGTGCTGAGAAAAAGCTGTGATTCTCCCTCTCAGAGCATCTGGCCAACATCCCGATGCTGGTTTAGCGGAGGAAGAAACCAAAACATCTACACAGGAACATCGAGCGAGCGAAAGGATTGCCGCCATTCAGGAGCATATAGAAACCAAAACAAAAAACAAACGTTGACGAACGAAAACGAACAAACTTTTCCTCCCGGCCGGCGGCAAATCAACATTGACACCCGCACGCGTCCACCGAGATCCTCGGTTTCTGGCAGCTTTCGAATGAAATTAATTGTAGTCAGAAATGGCAACCCCTTTCCTCTCCTATTTGGAAACGTGCCGGGAAGAAAGCAAAGTGCTCAACAAAAAAGAAAAAAAAAGAATTGAAACGACCATCAGGAAAAACAACACATTTGATCCATCGTCGCACTCTTCCCGGAACTTTGATGGATTGTTGTTGGTTGCTGGAAATTGAGCAACGTTTTAAGTTTTTTTCCGTCTTGCTCCCCATCTATCGAAAGTGCAGAGGGGTGGTTTTCGAATCAAAACATGGGAAATCTTCCATCCCGTAGAGATGTTTTCGTTTCAATTATGAGAGCTAAAGCATCGGTAAATAGTCTCTGGAGCCACCCTACTACTACTTCTACTTCTACTCTTTCTTCTACCCGTCTGCTGTCTGCCTGTTCTCGTCGTCGTTTTTGGTGCTTAATGTTTCAATGCATTGAGTGGTTTACCACTTTAGAGAAATCCTCTGGTGAATAGAAGTTGTCTGCAGTCTGCAGTCTGATTCGAGAACAACAGGAAAATAACCAAAAGAATGGATAGGTGCTTCTCATAGAAAGATTTTTTTTTTAAATGAAGAGAGGTTGTTGAAACTGGTTGAAGTTTTTCAAAAAAGCAATTGTTTTTTGGGAGAGCAAAATGGATTCATTTTTTTCTAAAGTAAATACTATTTGTCGTTTGTTTGAATTTTGTTAATTATTTCTTAACACTTGTGTGCGTTGCAACACACCCAATTGGGGAATAAAAGCTTGCCTAAAATAATAGATACAAGAAAATAAAAATGGGTTAAAATAAGAAAAAAAAAACGACACAAACGACAAAATTGGCAAAAATGCCAAAAATACGATAAAATCTCCAAAAAAAATTTCGTAAATTTTGCCAATTTTGACAGTTTTGACAATTTCGTCAATTTTGCCAATTTTGTTAATTTTGTTAATTTTGTTAATTTTGTCAATTTTGTCAATTATGTCAATTTTGTCAATTTTGTCAATTTTGTCAATTTTGTCAATTTTGTCAATTTTGTCAATTTTGTCAATTTTGTCAATTTTGTCAATTTTGTCAATTTTGTCAATTTTGTCAATTTTGTCAATTTTGTCAATTTTGTCAATTTTGTCAATTTTGTCAATTTTGTCAATTTTGTCAATTTTGTCAATTTTGTCAATTTTGTCAATTTTGTCAATTTTGTCAATTTTGTCAATTTTGTCAATTTTGTCAATTTTGTCAATTTTGTCAATTTTGTCAATTTTTTCAATTTTGTTAATTTTGACAGTTTTGACAATTTCGTCAATTATGTCAATTTTGTCAATTTTGTCGATTTCGTCAATTTTGTCAATTTTATGAATTTTGTAAATTTTGTCAATTTTGTCAATTTTGTCAATTTTGTCAATTTTGTCAATTTTGTCAATTTTATTAATTTGGTCAATTTTGTCAATTTTGTCAATTTTATCAATTTGTCAATTTCGTCAATTTTGTTAATTTTATCAATTTTGTCAATTTTGTCAATTTTGTCAATTTTGTCAATTTTGTCAATTTTGTCAATTTTGTCAATTTTGTCAATTTTGTCAATTTTGTCAATTTTGTCAATTTTGTCAATTTTGTCAATTTTGTCAATTTTGTCAATTTTGTCAATTTTGTCAATTTTGTCAATTATGTCAATTTTGTCAATTTGGTCAATTTTGTCAATTTTGACAATTTTGTCAATTTTGTCAATTTTGTCAATTTTGTCAATTTTGTCAATTTTTTTCAATTTTGTCAATTTTGTCAATTTTGTCAATTTTGTCAATTTTGTCAATTTCGTCAATTTTGTCAATTTTGTCAATTTTGTCAATTTTGTCAATTTTGTCAATTTTGTAAATTTTGTCAATTTTGTCAATTTTGTCAATTTTGTCAATTTTGTCAATTTTGTCAATTTTGTCAATTTTGTCAATTTTGTCAATTTTGTCAATTTTGTCAATTTTGTCAATTTTGACAATTTTGTCAATTTTGTCAATTTGGTCAATTTGGTCAATTTTGTCAATTTTGTCAATTTTGTCAATTTTGTCAATTTTGTCAATTTTGTCAATTTTGTCAATTTTGTCAATTTTGTCAATTTTGTCAATTTTGTCAATTTTGTCAATTTTGTCAATTTTGTCAATTTTGTCAATTTTGTCAATTTTGTCAATTTTGTCAATTTTGTCAATTTTGTCAATTTTGTCAATTTTGTCAATTTTGTCAATTTTGTCAATTTTGTCAATTTTGTCAATTTTGTCAATTTTGTCAATTTTGTCAATTTTGTCAATTTTGTCAATTTTGTCAATTTTGTCAATTTTGTCAATTTTGTCAATTTTGTCAATTTTGTCAATTTTGTCAATTTTGTCAATTTTGTCAATTTTGTCAATTTTGTCAATTTTGTCAATTTTGTCAATTTTGTCAATTTTGTCAATTTTGTCAATTTTGTCAATTTTGACAATTTTGTCAATTTTGTCAATTTTGTCAATTTTGTCAATTTTGTCAATTTTGTCAATTTTGTCAATTTTGTCAATTTTGCCAATTTTGTCAATTTTGTCAATTTTGTCAATTTTGTCAATTTTGTCAATTTTGTCAATTTTGTCAATTTTGTCAATTTTGTCAATTTTGTCAATTTTGTCAATTTTGTCAATTTTGTCAATTTTGTCAATTTTGTCAATTTTGTCAATTTTGTCAATTTTGTCAATTTTGTCAATTTTGTCAATTTTGTCATTTTTGTCATTTTTGTCAATTTTGTCAATTTTGTAAATTTTGTCAATTTTTTTCAATTTGGTCAATTTTGTCAATTTTGTCAATTTTGACAATTTTGACAATTATGTCAATTTTGACCATTTTGTCAATCTTGACAATTTTGTCAATTTTGTCAATTTTGTCAATTTTGACAATTTTGACAATTTTGACAATTTTGACAATTTTGTCAATTTTGTCAATTTTGTCAATTTTGTCAATTTTGACAATTTTAACAATTTTGACAATTTTGACAATTTTGTAAATTTCGTCAATTTTTTCAATTTTGTCAATTTTGCCAATTTTGTCAGTTTTGCCAATTTTGTCAATTTTGCGAATTTTGTCAATTTTGTCAATTTGGTGAATTTTGTCAATTTAGGCAATTTTGTTAATTATTTCAATTTTGACTATTTTGTCAATTTTGACAATTTTGAAAATTTTGACAGTTTTTTTCAATTTCGTCAGTTTTGTCAATTTTGTCAATTTTATCAATTTCGTCAATTAAATCCATTTTGTCAATTTTGTCAATTTTGTCAGTTTTATCAATTTTGTTATTTTTTTTAAATTTTGTCAATTTTGTCAATTTTGTCAATTTTGTCAACTTTGTCAATTTGAACAATTTTAACAGTTTTGTCAATTTTGTCAATTTTTCAATATTTTTAGTCAGTTTTGTCAATTTAGGTCACTTCTTCTAATTTTGTCTCTTTTTCCAATCTCGTCAATTTTGTTCAATTGTTCAATATTTTAATTTTGTCAAATTTTATATTTTGAAATTTTGTGTTCTCAGGTTCCTATTTTATTTTTTTCTTAAATTTTGTGATAAATATTTTATTATGTTTTGCTTTTTGCAGTAAATGGCAATTTATGCCCAGTTAAATTTTTGTCCGTTTTTGGTTGTTTTTTTTTGACATCTTTTTATAAATTTTGTTTCGTTTTTGTGCCATATTTCTTTTGGTTTTGTCAGTGTTATAAACATTTAATGTCAATTTTAATGAAATTTGATGATCATTTGGGGTTCATTTCGTGACTTTTTGCCATTTCTGTGTCAACCTTTTTTTTTTTTAAATTTTATGTCAAATTTGATTCAAATGTTTGTCAGTTTGTGTTATTTATGTGTCATATTTGTGTGGAATTTGTCTCAATTTTTTGTTCCGTTTCAATTTTTTGATATTTTGTGTTGATTTTCCGATAATTTTGAGCAATTTGTTAATTTATGCCAATTACATTTAAATGTAATATTAATAAAATGTCATTTTTTGATGATGTTTTGTCAAAATTATACAAATTAAATGTAATTTTTATGTCAGTTTTACAGCAATTTCATGCATTTTATGTAAGTTTTATATTGATTTTATGATCATTTCGGGTCGATTTTGATTCATTTTTTTTTTCAATTTAATTTAATCTCAAAGCATTTTTGTGTCAACATTAAGTCAATTTTTTTTCGAGTTTATTTGAAATTTTTGTAAATCTGTTTTAGTTTGATGTCAACTTTGTGTCAAGTTTATGTCTATTTTTTGTCTAAATTATGCCAAATGTATTATTTTGTTCAAGTTTTGCGTTTGTTTCAATGGATTTTATTTATTTTGATCAACTTTGTATATTTTTTTGTTTTAATTTAGTTTTGACTTTTTGTTCATTTCGTTTCAGTTTTGTGTTAGTTTTGTGAAAATATTGTATCAATTTTGTGTCTAATACTATGCATTTGGGATCAGTTTTGTGTAAATTTTTCAAAGCTGATTCTATTTGCGATATGATTGTATCAATACAGTATCAGTTTAGTGTTATTTCTGTGTCAATCTTGTATTATTTTGTATGAATTTCATACAGTTATGAAATTGTGTGTTGTTATTTTGACAGTTTAGTTTTTGTATTTTTTTTTTCTCTCTGTTAAATTTACATATTTTGACACATTTGCTAGCGTCTTAAAATTGACTAATTGTACCCCTCCAAGAGAGGTTATTCCCACTTAACGTGTGCTTAAATATTCAAAGAAATTCAAACTTCCGAAGCTGTTCTTCGTAAGTATTTTTCTCTCCCGGAGTCCTCTGTGTCAAGGAAAAACTTTTCCAACAAGAACATCCGACATTTCGACTAACTTGGGTGGGACTAGAGTTGGAGATGAGTTTTCTCGTGCTCGTTCCGCGTGCTTGTTAATTAATATACATGCACGTGGCAATTCTTCTCCTAGAGCGCTTTCTAGTAGCTAGGACTTGCTACTTGCCAAGTTAACTTGCTGGGGTTGATCAAATTTTCCAAGGTTGTTAACGGGGAGGATTTTTTTTGTATTTTCCGTCTTTTCCACCCTCAGTGTTTCACCGGAATGCTACACCTAGCCCAAGAGGGGCCAAGTGAACAGGAAAGCGCTAACGGAGAACTTGTAATTTTCGTTCATCCCGAAGAGATCAAAGGATCAAATCCTCGTCGTCGTCGTCGTTTTCTTCCCCGGTTTGTCGGCAGAATCTTTCCCACGGTTGCCGAGGCAGGGTGTTACATTTTGCCGGCATCAGTACTGAACTTGGGTTTTCCAGGACAAAAAAAAGGCAAAATGACATAGTTACGGAGCTTTGAACACACAAATCTCTCACCAAACATCCCCTATCGTCATCGTCGTTTGTGTGCTGTTCTGAGGAAAAACTTCCGAGAGAGAGAGAGAGTCCCCCGGGAAAGTGAAACGGGAAAACGGTGTGAATATCATACTTATAGTGAAAACATCGACAGTCAAAGTTAAATATTTGCATTTCGTTACCACCTTGCCGGTTTTCCTCGCCGGATGTTCCCACTTATCCTCCCTGCTGGAAGTTTCCGGTTTACAGTCCCTGTGTGATACTGGTTGACACGATAAGGAAAGGTGTTATCCGGATGGTGGTTTGCCAGTGAAAGAGCACAAAACACCACAGACCGGGAAGCTTCCGGCTGGGGCTGCCTTACCTGTGCCAGAGTATGGTTCTCCCATGGGAGGCAAACTGTCACAAACACTCATCAGTTTGTGGCCCCGCCGGACGACGCCGTTCTTTCGACTCGTACGCTTACTTTTAGTGACTAAAATTCGTTTGACATGTTTTTCGTGGGAAATCGGCTGCCGTCGATCAACGACGTTTTTCTTTCTTCCCATGTGTGATGTATGTTAGTCACAGATCGTTGGAATTTAAAAAAAATCAGTTGGTTTGTAATTTCACATTATGAATATCAAGAAACTTGAGAATTGCCTGACTTCGACTTTGAAATTACAATATTTAACCATAAGTCCGTTTAGCTGTGGATTGCTGTTACTGTTACTGCATGGGGAAACTTGCTAGGAAAGTTTTTCAACGACCAGCACCAACTTCACATCCATACACCTATGTGTGTATGTATGGCTACATGCGGTAGGGCCTAAACTTAATTTTCGTGTCTCCAGTCAAGGTGGAAGAAAACCCGCATGTGGCGTCAGTGTGGATAAAAGTATTGGCCAGTGGCGGGAAGAGCAAAATTTTGCACATTTATGACAGTAAGAAGTATGCGATTGAAAAAAAATTATAGCAAATAAAAGTTATTTATTGGCTAAGGGAAGCATAATTGTGTTAAGATATCTATCACCTACTTTCTAACGATCAGTTTCTTGCCAATTCTCGGTGAAACGACCAAAAAGAGCTTAAACAAAAAAAAAAGTTATAGGAATTTTGATTTTTTTTAAAATTTTAAGCCTTCTGATTGGGTAGCCTGTTTCTAAGAATACTATCGAATTATTCCGGATCTGGTAAACAGAGATAGAGTCACAAGAAAGGCCCAGTTTGAGAAAGCTGTTGCTAAGAATGTTTTTTTTGCGGATTGTTCCGGCTCTGGTAAACAAAAGCAGAGCGGAAGGAAAAGCACAAATTGGGAAGACTTTTGTGAAGAATATTTTCGGATGGAATGTCCTCCAATTTTCGGATGGAATGTTCTCCATGCAAATAAAAATTAATATTTGAAAAGCTTTTGCAGAGAATGGAATGTAGAATTGAAATGAGGGATATTTGGGATATAAACTTTTGTATTTTAGAAAAACAAAAGTCTGTTAATTAGAAGATTCCATTGAGAATAGAGTTGAGAAGGAATGTAGAGATGAGATGAAGGATAAGCGGAAATAAAATAAAATTTGTGGTATGGAGAATAAAGATGTGGAATGTGGAATAAAAAATTAAGGGTATTTGGTAAATTAAATTTTGTTCTAGAGAAAAAAAAAACAAAAGTCGACGCGTAAAAGTTTTAATTGAGAATAGAGGTGAGAAGGAATGTAAGGATAAGATCATCTTATTTATTTTTGTCTTATTCAATCTCGTCTTAATTTTTTTAAACAATTTATTTGTCTATTTTATCTCATATTTGGGTAATTGTTTGAAATTTTACTAATATTTGTTTGTTTACTTGAAAATGTTTGTTTTTTTTTGGAAAATTTTTCAAAAATTTTTTTTGTTGTAAAACGGAACCTATTTTGCTAATTTTGAAATATTAACGGCATATTTATCATTTCTTAAATATAATATTTAACATTTCGGAGAAGTTGTGTTCAGGGTTACAAAAGGCGTAAAGTAAAAGTTGATATACCTCAGATTTGGTCCTCAATATGTTGAAATTTTATGATTTTATACTAGAATTGGTCACCCTATCAGTTTCTTCATTATTAAAACGATAATAATGCATAAATTCTAAGTTTTAGGTTTGTTTGAGAAAATTGAACATTATAGAAGGAAGTAGGCGTTGATCAATTCGAAGCTAAAAATTGCGAAAAATTAAAAAATTTCTATGTGAAAAGTTAAGACAAACCTAAAAAACAGCATCTTTTTATACGCCGAAGTTATTACTTGAAGAGCCTACCAGTTCAAGTCGGAAAAAGTGAAATATGAAGGGAAGAAAGTGGTCTCATCCTCGAAAATTTGAAAAAAATATGTGTCAAATAAGCACTGGGATAATGTTAGCTATCGTGTGGAGAAGAGTTATATGGCATTGATATGTTTTAAACTTGGTGCATATACCAGGATTTGGGGAAAATAAAATGTACCCCCACAGTTTAAAATTTTATGGTTGGTCTTAAGTATGTATTTGTTTTTGGTATGTGATGTGCTTGCCAGCTGTTTATTTTGGTGTCAATGGGGGTGGCTTATGGCATGTTGTGAGTTTTTTTCGGTGGTAGTTTTCTGATGACTTTTTTCTGGAAAATTTTGAAGAATGGGTCTACACTGAGATAAGTATCTTTAATAATTAGGTTAAGTATATATTTAAAAAATATTTTTCAATAAGTTAAATACTTTTTCAAGAGCGAGTAAAGGCGCTTTATCCTTGGTCAACGACTAGAAATGATGGTACACATGAATCTTAAACAGAAAAATTGATTAAATATGATTAGATAAAATAAATATGTACAACTTAACTCATTGCTGCCCCCTGAAGGATGGAGCGCTTCAAACACCTTTCTCCTCGGACTGGAAGTCCACGTTTCTTCTTTTCTTTGTTCCTGGTGTCTCTGCGTTTTTGATAGTGGTTCCGATCCTTTACATTATGATATGACCTTTAAAAAAAAGCGAAAACACTTTTGGAGTTTTTTCGGATATTTTAGTGGGTGTAGCTCTAACTTTCATCTGTAAATTGACGTAAACAATGCAGTAGTACAGTATACGCTATAACGACAAGAGTAGATAGTGAACAGTTCGCTTCTCGCCCAAAAATTTCCCAAGCAAATTTCGGCGGCTGTGTAGCATGTCTTTTAACGACTCTTTACCTCGTGAAACGTTCTCTCCTTGATGGAACATATTCACGGAAGCCGGGTTGTGGAAGGAGACTGCAACAGGAGTAGAGTTGGTTTAGATGAATGTGGATCAGAGTCCAGTAAGATCAACCCAGAGGCTGGCTAAGGAAGCAAATATCTCGAATTCTTCCACACAGAAAAAAAATCTGAATCCTTAACGACACTGAAATTGAAAACCTTTATTATTACATGACATGGAACGCGATTTATTGATGTAAATTTACAAAATAAAAACAGTTGAATCCTTAACAGCACTGAATTCTAATGACACAAATATTACATGACACGGAACGCGATTATTTGATGTAAATTTACATCACATATGATGTAAATAAAAAGAAGCATCACATACGACGGAATTTTCAGTGCGAATTAAATATTACACGTCTTAATATTTTACATGTCTTTCAAATTTTACACGTCTGTTGAAGATTGCAGACGTGTAATATTCAACTCGCACTGAAAATTCCATCATATGCGATGCTTCTTTTTCGTTACATCATATGTGATGTAATTTTACAATTTTTTTTTGGTCACACGAAATTCTCAACAACACTGAATTGGAAATTTCTCAAAATTACACGACATGAAATATTACAATACACTGAACGTGATAATGTCATGTAAAATTATAAACTGTGAAGAACAAGACCAGACAAATGTGACAAAAACTGTTAAGTCAAGTCTGTTTTCCCCGCGTGCGAGTAATTTAATCGGTGTTGATGGTTCCGAGAGATATCCGAAAAACAGGGATGCGGTTCTGGAAGCGGATCCACGGTGTTCAACATTGGATCCGGTACTTCGCGGAAAAAATAAAAGAAATAAAATATAATGTGTGTTAAAAAAAATTTTGCCGCTTAATAAAATGAATCATATTAATTATAGATGAGTTTTATTTTTATTAACAGACGTGAAAATTCCAGTATTGAATCATATTAACAATAAATAAAACAAAACAAATGCCAATTGGAAAGTTTTTCTTCCAACATTCAGTGATTTTATAATTTACATAATTTTTATTTTACACGTTGCTAAATTTTACATCATTTTTTATTTTACACGTTGCAAAATTTTACTGGCGTGTAATTTCCAACTAGCACTGAATATTCCGTCATATATGATGCTTCTTTTTATTTACATCATATGTGATGTAATTTTACAGATTTTTTTGGTAGTGTGCATGTAACGATTAGTTAAAGATGACTTAAATGCATCATCAAAGGCAAGAGCAAAGCCCCATTTGATAACAAAACGAATCGAAGCACCGCGACTTGATCACTCTAATAACGAATTTTTTTCACCTGGTAGCAACCCAGTGACAACCTAGTTGTGCACTAACTGCTGTCATCGTGCTTCTTTATTATTCTATTCTAGAGGCAACCTAGTGGCGCATGAAAAGCGTTCGGTGTCGGTTTGAGAATTAAGTCAGTGTTGGGTGAAGTTCACCAATACTGTCACCAATGTTGTCAAAATAACAAACAGTTTTTGTGGCTGAATGCAAAACAGCAATTTATATTCCGTTGGTCAGTCGAAATAATGGACGGAAAAATTATTATTGCCGCGATTTTGAATTTCTCAGCCAAACGAAATCGTACTGTCTGCTGGTGGAAAAATACTCTATAAGCGGTTTCTGTCTCCGTTGAAGAAGAAGCAGGTGATCGTCGTGTTCTTAAACAAGAAACTTTTTTCAATTGGTTTGGTACGAATCGGTATTTTTTACCCCTGGAGGCTCCAGAGAATGTGAAATTTAGGCTTACTACCAAGAATCCCACCGGAGTCATGGTATTTGCAGCGGTTGCTTGGAATAGATTGAAGATGCCTGTTTTCATAAAAGATGCCTGTTTTCATAAAAGATGCCTGTTTTGTTCGATACGGGTGTATTTTCAAGCGAATGCCTGTGAGTCCTCTCATTCAAGTGTCGATTCTCTGAAGGCTTCCATCTTGGATGGCTTCAATGTCAGAGGCTTTTATTGAAAAGATATGCTTCCGATTAAGATCTCGCCTGGAGAGAGTTGCTGTGAATGAAAGTGGAAAGATCAGAAACTCGTTAGGTGTAGAGAACTCATACGATACATGAAACAATCTCAACAAAGTCCCTCGTTGGCCAAGAGTGTTGAATATGACGTCACTCACGCGATTTTTCTGCTCTGCGGTGCGTTCTTCTCACATTTTTCAATCGGAGCAACCACATGGTAGATTGCTCCAACCTAACGAGCCTATAGTAAACAAAGAGACGAAATGTCACGATTGGAATTTTTGATTTCCTGTCAGTGTCATTCCAATCGAGCAAAACCAAGCAGTCTTGAAGGCAGACCTACAGCAGGGTTGCAAGCAAGGGGGGTACATAGTAGGTGTACTGATCCTTGAAATTTCCTTATCAGCCATGTTCGTTTTCAAAATTGGCTACCATGGGTACGTTGCGTTTGTTTACATTGCGTTGGATTTACAATTTTCCTTCGTCGCTTTTGTTTATCATCAAAGTAATCAATTTTCCGGTACAAAAGTGAAGTCACTGAAACATTAAAAGTGATTTTTTTTACAATTGTTGGAGCAGAACATCCGGAATACGATCTTTCCACAACTATTGAGCAAGGTACGCACTGATCTGAAAATACTAAATCTTGAACCATGCTTCTCATTTCTATTTCCCTCGATTCTAATTCTAAATGCAGACCACGTACACGAGTTGTATGAACATTTGTGGTTATATTGTGCCACCATATCATTGGGTTCCGGAGGATGGCATGTTCCGGCTGAAGAAGGACGCTAAATCATGGCTAAGTGTTGGCTGAGTCATGAGTAAGAGGCCGATCGAGGTTGATGCACAGCATCATTCCGTTGCCCGTCGAGGGAGACTTATTTATGTCCTGCCTGAAACACCCCGGACGTTCCCGAGCAGTTAGTTAGGAGAGGTGCTGTTAATTTTTTTTGAATGAGTTGTCCTAAAAATTGCAGTTCAAAACTAAAGGACTGAATATAAAGATTGTTACGTATAAAATGTAGTTTAAAATCTCACACTCAAGAGAAAAAAAAGTGTCTTTCCTAATTTTAATTTAACTGTTATGTTATCAATGTTAACAATCCGAACGCCGACCGGTGGCTAATGGAATCTGACTTGGGGGTACTGAAAACCAGTTTTAAAAGATTGATTGAGCTTGCCTTACCAAAAAAGAAAATTTCATATGTTTGTACACAAAGATAACGAGCTCCACCAACCTCTCCGCGCTCTCCTCGCCTACTTACTGCAAAAGTCAGCAAACCTTCTAATATAAGAACCTTGGTTGCAAGCTCATTATTTCAAAAGGGATCAGATAGCGCCTCTTTGTTTACTATAGTTTCTTTACTCCAACTTAGCTCAGTGGACAACATACTCATAAGGTAATTATTATGAAGTTGAGTGCCACATTAGCAAAGCTGTTTGAATCTTTACACAAAAACTCTACTGGATAAGGTCACTTATCTATATCACTTCCACTAGAACAACGTCAGCTTTCAATTATAAATTTTGGATCCATGAATTTGGCCACTTCTGACTAAAACCTCTCTGAAAACCCCTTACTTAAATTTAGAGCACTTACTCCGGTGGTGGCCATCCCTGCTGTGAACATCTGTCGACACGTTGATATCACTAAATATCAATTCATAACGATTCACTCAAAGCGAAAAAAAAAACATGCGACGTCAATCAGCCCTCGCCTACTTCTCCTAGCCGTGTTGAATGAAGAAGTTGCAAAAAAAAATTTTCTATAGTCAATATAAACAACCACAAAAAACCAGTTTCTTGGAGGTTAATTTATATTTTAATTTATAATTCGAGAAATCAATGTTTTCATAAAGCTTCATAAAATTTATTGTTTCACAAGTTTGTTGACGACAGCAACAAGATTGGACCAACGCAACAGTTTCAAAGATAAAATTTTAATCTCACTTTTAGCAGGTTTAATCGAAAAAATCTTAGAAAACCCATTTTACTGTAAAACTTCTTCACAGACACCTAGATCTAAGATAATATGTGAAGCAAAAAAAAATCTAAGCGATGATCACGTTTTTACAGTTTTTTTGACCAACGTGCAAAGGCGAGGTAACGTTAGAAAATAACATGTCGATAAAACTTTTGCGCTCTGGTTCGCTGCTAGGTACGCTTTGAAATAATAACTTTTATCCACCGCGTCCACCTACACACTTTCGGCGCGGCAGTCGTCTTATGTATGTTGATCAATTCCAGTCATCTTTTGAGCTTAAACTTATCGGTTGTTGTGTTTGTGCTACATAAATTTTCCTACTTCAAACGTTGCAAACACGCCGCCATATGCTTGTCGAGCGAAATAAACGCCTACTCTTCAAATTAAAGTGGGAACCAACATGCAGAACAAACTTTGGACTGTTGATGTTTGCAGGTTTTTTTTCTCATAACTTTGTAAGATAATGTCATGACTTTTTTTGATGAAAAATTCTGAAAAAAAAAACATTTTTTACTCCGCCAGACTTCATTTTTTTTTTTTAATTAGAGGTAAATAAATAAAACAACATCGGTCTAGTATATGCAACCAGACACGTCCATTTCCGGTCACCGATCATCAACCCTTATCAGGTCGAGACAGGCGGTTATGATTGAGGCTTACTTCGAAAACGTTTGTTTTTTTTTTTCTAAACCTTCAGAACTGCTTATTTGGGTGCTCCCGAACACATTTTACGGTGATTAAAAAAACAAGTTGCTGACAGCACTGTTTTCAAATAACTACAAACGTTAAATGAAAAGTTTAGCTACTGTGTGACAGATGCAGAAGCTTTTATCAGAAAACAAACAAAAGAGTGGCTCCAGAGAGTAACCTTCACGGGGGCCTATCAGTCTCGTCTGTTGTTTTTAAAAAGTTTTTTGAAAACAAAAAAAAAAAAAAGCTTCGCCACTGGACAACAAGGTAGTTGAAAGTTTTATGATCCATGGCATCACGAGCACACACAAACGCTCACGGTCTCAATTTCCCATCAGTTGGTATTACAACACAAGTCTCGTGTCGGATCGGATATGAGACACGGATTTGGCCAAACCCTGGCCCAAAGTTGTTGAAGGGAACTGGTGGGTACTGCTGCTGGGTATGTGATAAACTTTTCGAACGATTTAGGGCCAACCGTACAGATTGGAAGGATTGTGGAGGTTATGTAACTCACAAAAAAGAGCATCCCTCAAACCCACCCCAGATTTCACCACCAGCCGGATCAGACCAGGCAGGTGTTGGATCTTTGAGCTGAGCCAGAGCTCAGACGGGAGGAAGGCGAAATAAAAAACTTCCTTCCTTCCTTCCTTTTGAAACCATCCTTGATTCTGCTGCCACTTGGCGACACCGCACGTCCTGGAACTCTCGTTTTTTTTTTTTACTTTTTTTTCTCTACACATTTGTTCTGAAACAAATAAAAACATGCTATACAAAATGAAAGAATAAAAGTTAAGCGAGGCATCGGTAGAGTTGTATTCTTTTCCAATCTTTTACTTTCGCTCATCCGGTTCACTTTTGCCGTGATGGCCAGGTTTGGAGGTTTGTTGTTGTTGTTGTTGTAGCACATGAGCTTTGTCACACCCGAAGGGATCAGGTCTTGATGCTTGCTTGGCGTGATTCGACTCGACTCGACTTGACTCAACTCGTCCCAACTCAATTCGAGACCAAGCTAGGCTTCGCAATATGTTTGGTTGGGTACCATTTATTATGGGAGGCATCACGGAAAATTCTTTTGAATTTACCTTCCCATTCAAATGATAACATGTGGGAATAGAGGCCAGGTCGGGCAGAAAAAGCAAAATACATATTTTGCCATTCATTCATTCAGTTTCGTTCTGTGCAGCAGACACAAATGTGACCATTCAGACAAACATTGCTTGCTTGCTTGCTTGCTCGCTTGTGTCTTCTTGCTGAAGTTATTTTTAAAATTCCATTTCACTATCGCTTTTCGAAATACCTACATGAATAGGAAACAATTCCTTTTGACATAATTGGACTCTAGAGAGCGAAGGACAATGGGGAGGAGTGTTTAGGAATGAATACCATTTTTCAATTAATTTAATAACTTTGTTCGAGAGATCGTGGTTTTATGGAATTATTTCAATAAAGTCAAGTTTTGATTCCATGTTTGGGTACCTATCATTAATTTGAGGAAGAGTTAAATAAAAAATCGTAAAAAACGATTGGACTCAAAATATACACATTTAAAAAAATGACAGAAACTTAAGCAAATGATTCTAATGAGAAAAATGACAAAAATAACAAAAATGACAAAAATAACAAAAATGACAAAAATGAGAAAAATGAGAAAAATGACAAAAATGACAAAAATGACAAAAATGACAAAAATGACAAAAATGAGAAAAATGAGAAAAATGAGAAAAATGACAAAAATGACAAAAATTACAAAAATGACAAAAATGATAAAAATAACAAAAATGACAAAAATAACAAAAATGACAAAAATAACAAAAATGACAAAAATGACAAAAATGACAAAAATGACAAAAATGACAAAAATGACAAAAATGGCAAAAATGACAAAAATGACAAAAATGACAAAAATGACAAAAATGACAAAAATGACAAAAATGACAAAAATGACAAAAATGACAAAAATGACAAAAATGACAAAAATGACAAAAATGACAAAAATGACAAAAATGACAAAAATGACAAAAATGACAAAAATGACAAAAATGACAAAAATGACAAAAATGACAAGAATGACAAAAATGACAAAAATGACAAAAATGACAAAAATGACAAAAATGACAAAAATGACAAAAATGACAAAAATGACAAAAATGACAAAAATGACAAAAATGACAAAAATGACAAAAATGACAAAAATGACAAAAATGACAAAAATGACAAAAATGACAAAAATGACAAAAATGACAAAAATGACAAAAATGACAATAATGACAAAAAATTACAAAAATGACAAAAATGACAAAAAGGACAAAAAGGACAAAAATTACAAAAATTACAAAAATGATAAAAATAACACCTACTTATTTTACTTATTTCCAGAATAAAAATGTTGACTCAGGGAAGTTGGCCATGAAAAAGTGATTGGCCATGAGAGAGTGTTTGGTCGTGTTTATGACAGCTGCTGCCGTAATCTGGCAATCTGACGTATGCGCCAGCGAGTAAAATTTTACGTACGGAGCTTTTTGCAAAAATGTTTTTTATTGAGCCTCCGAGCAAATTTTAATAATCAAATCTGTACATTATGAGTTTAAACGAAGACAAAACATGGCCAAATACATGATTTGTGGAAAAAGGTTTATTAACGAAAGTTATGTTACCAAAGTCATTTTGTTGTGGAAACAGCTATTATTTTTTACTGTTTCCAAGACCAAATGACGTACATCCATCGTAGCATGCGACGAACCATTTCCAGACATTTTCTTTCACAATCAGTCAAACATTCGCGGCTCGTGGATCGTAAGCTGTCTAATGTTGCAATGGTACCATTTGTAATGAGCTGCAGCGACTTCTTTTAACCCAGAATTCAGTTGAAACAATCTGTTCTGAGCAAACTGAAACCTCGCCCGAAACTGTGCGACGTGGAACAGGTCCGATTCACGCGAGGATGTTTCGATTTCAGTTACAAGACACTTTTTGGAGGAGAATTCCGGAAGGTTAAACTGTTTACTCAATCGTAGTTGAGGGAAGTACAAAAGCCAACATTCAGTCAACTCTCCTATTCAATAGCGTGGATAAAGATATCGAAAAGTCCAGAAAGGAACATATTATTAAGAAACTCTGTCCTTCGATGTCGGAGGACAAACGACAGTATTGGGAAAATCTTGAAGTCAACGATAACATTGATGAATTCTGAATATTGATAATATCATTCTAGTCAACCATTATGAAATAAATTAGTAATAATTCGATTATATTATTCTTCCTCTATAATTAACGTCTACCTTATGAATTTAAATCAAAAATCTAATAATCCAACCAGCTTTCAATATTTTCACATATTATCTTATGAAGTCCTATTGTGTTTGTTTCTTGCAAAAAGAAAGTCCGCACTTAAACGCGTCATTCATTATGCAAGAAATATGAAAAGCGAGGACTTAATTATGACCCAACCCCCCCTACTGCCCTTCCCAACCCCCTCGTGAATAGGCGAAGCCATTGACACCTTTTGAAATTAATAATCATTTTACTAGTATAAAGGTATAAAGGATTTGTCCCTCATTTCTATTAGTCCTGAAACTGCCACTAGTAATTTACTAGTAATTTCAATTCGTAGAATTAAAGAATTAGACAAAGACAGTCTTTTATTATGGTCCTCACACTCACTGTTACTTTGAGACGTAATCAAAGCGTTGCAAACATATTTTTTATTACACTTACGTCAGGTTGAGTAGAAATGGTGCATAAGTCATTTTGTTTTCATAATGTTATGTTGGTATTTTTTAATATTTCTTAACATATTTTTAAGTTATTAGGTCGAGTTTGGTATCTTCTATCGTTCAACTGCAAAAAACACAGATCGGTAATGTTGGCGCATACGTCAGATTGCCAGATTACGGCAGAGCTCCGTGAAAATTATCTCGCTAATTCCGGTAAATTATGCGCTACCACATCTACTAACAAAAGAGTCCCGAGTTATCCTGTTATCCTGCCTTGGTGAGTCCTTTCCGATCTATTTTTTTCATTAGAATGATCTTTTATCTTAAGACAGCTCATTTATTCCTTGTTATTTCATTTTACAAGTGTACAACATCATTCCTTTAATAATGTTGCATCATGAAATTAAGTAGAAATGGAATTGAGTAGTCATGCAAGATTACATATTATAAAAACCTTTCAGCAGAGTCCAATTTTACCGGATTTGTAGATTTTGTTCACAGGAACTGAATCATGTACAGAACTTTAGTGAGTAATCATTTTAAAAATTTGTTAAGTATCTTCCGTAGGAAGCGATATTACACATCCGCCTAACCTGACATCTTCAAATGCTGTTTCCGTTGGAAAGTGGTTCAAATTTATACGCCAATCTGCTGATACTACTTTTTTATTATTGAAAAACCAGTGTAATTGAATTTTAATCTTTCATTCAAAAATGGAAGTATTTTAAAGAGAGAAATTTAATGATGATCCATGCTAGACACTTATTATTGGACATGTGAGAATATACTTTTCCCGATTGCATTTTAGGTATAGAACTTTCTTCAAAGTATTTTTTACAAATAAATGAAAAAATCAATCAGTTTTACTTAATTAATGATTTTTTTCTGGGATTTTCATTCTGTCGGAAATCTGTAAACCTGTCGCTTTCGTTATAAATCATTCGCTCATCTTGAAAATGATAACAGAACAGCTTTTAGAAATCTTTTAAGTTGATTTTTTTTCCAAAAACCCATACCCGAATCAGATTTAAACTCCATAGTTTAATTCAGCTGATTGAAACAGATAAAAAAAATCAATAAACTTTCCAATTCAGCTCCTTCTTTAGTACCTCCTGTACGGAATGGTTCCAAAATATGATGATATCATTAAAAGTTGATTGCAAATGCAAAGAGATGATTAATGATTTACGGTTAGCGCAATAAAAAAAAAAGATGCCTGCCTACAAAACGAAACGAAAAACTTGGTCGGAAGGTGAACGAACAATGAATCCTCTGACGAACAGCCGCCATCCGTTTAGCATTTATTATCCGCCGTTTTTTTTTCGGTGAGCGCCTCCGAAATCCGACACATGTCCCGGAACATGGAGGGAAAACACCCATAAAATTATGGAGCCCTACTCAGTAGGAACTTTACGCAAGCAGACAGTTACGTGTCTTGTTTAGGAAAATTTCCATCCCTCGTTTTGTCCACCTGAAGGTAATGATAACTTATTTATCGGAGTTTCACATTCTTACCTATACCGAGAAGTTAATGGATTTCTTTTGAAAGTATGCCTACCTGAGCAAGAAAGCTTAATTTCCTACACCTAAAAAAAAAGAAAAAAAAACGGGACGAGAATCTCATTTGAGATTTGTGCCAAATTAACATATCCATTCCCCGAACAACAACTCTCGATAGACGATGAATACAGACAGAATAGAGTCGTTTCTTGCCTATTTTGTTTTCATTTCGCGTAACAATCTCGTTCGTCGTAACCCACTCCAAAGGCGAGAAACCCTTCGGCTTCGACTGTCGTTCTGGTCTGGATTCGGGCGAACTGTGTGAAGCAAAAAGGATCATTCGGTTTCGGGTTGAATCAATATTTGCTTTTTTCGTTTTAGCCCTCCACTTCACCCTGTATCTGAAAAAGGTGTGAAATTGAGGCCTGAATGATTGGCTTTAAATATTCAAATTTTCTCGTTCTCCTATTTCGTTGCGTTCGAGCTGGTAGAAAAAGAAAAACGAACTATGTGAAGCTCGATTGTTGCTTACTCACTGGTAGAGATAGGTAGGACTCATTATTTTGTCAAACTATAATAGTTCTGATCATCTGAAACAAAAAATCAATATACTTGCAAGCAAAAAGAAATAAAAACGCGTTGTGCTCCCAGATTAAGCTCAGAATCCCGAAAAATAACTTCCAGAGGCCAGAAAACGCATTTTAAAGTTGTGATCCCAAATTAAGCTCAAAATCCCGAAAAACCGCATCTAAAGGTCAGAAGACGAATTTTTAAGTTGTGATCCCAAATTAAGCTCAGAAACCCGAAAAAACGCTTCTAAAGTAAGGTTGCCAGATTGCCCGGTTTTAACCGGGTTCGCCCGGATATTTTATACTAAATTCAGAAACACTCCGGCCTGGCCCAGTTGCCCGGATTTCATTAAAAAAATGCCCGAATTTTGCCCGGATTTATTCACTTCATTTGGCAAATTATTAAAAAAAAACAACAACAACAAACACCTCCAAATCGAAATTTTTTGAGCAAGTTTTATAAAAATAATCATGAAAGGTTTATGGAAGACTGAAAAATGGTTCAAAATCTATCGGTGAGTTTCAATGAAAAAAAAAAATCATTTTTTATTGATTTTTGTTGAGGAATTTTTGATAAGATTTGCCCGGATATTGCCCGGATTTATGGTCGTCAATTTGAAATCGAATGCCCGGATTTTGCCAGGTTTTTATATAAAAATTGCCCGGTTTGACACCAGGTGCACCAGGATAAGTGCTGAAAAAATTCTGGCAACCTTATTCTAAAGTCTGCTTCATTTAATATTGGAACACAAACAATTGCGTGTAGTTCAGTCATTTATTAACGAATTCATAATTTGTTTTTCATGCAAATGTAGCATTTTCTTTACTCTTTCATAAAAAAAAATTAAAAAAAATATTCATTGCTGTTTCGAAGAAATTCTCGTACTTTTCCCGTAATACGGCACATTAGGCGGCGCACACCCTTTTCGTCCACCGTTTTGGCGATTTAATTCCACCAGTTCTTCATTTGAGTCATGTTCCTAACAAGTTTTCCCTTTGCCTTAAGCCTCCGCTTCGTGATTGCCCTGTATTTCTCTATCGGCCGGAACTGGGGGCAGTTTGGGGGGTTGAGGTCCTTCGGTATTACGCTGACCCCGTTCGTTGCGTTCCATCAAAAATAATATATTCCAAGATACCTAGCTCTTAAAATTTTTCATATAAACGCCAACGGACAATCCTTTAACAAACCTTAACACCATCTACTGACAGAAAAGGTCAAAATTTCTCGATAATTGAATCTTTCACATGTACCCCTCGTTCCGGGGGGTTCAAATGCACTCTAAAATGCTTTTGTTCAAATTTGGAATACATTTGCAAAATGCACTCTGACATTCTTTCACCTATTTTTTGGAGAAAAGCTATGCCACTGATTCAATTTAATTGAGAACCTGACTCGTTTTTGCGCATTCAGATTCCTCAATAAAAAATAATAATCTTCAATTAAAACAGATAACTTATTTGTATTGCATATCTCGTTGAGCCTGATTATTGATTCCAAATTCCACGGAACAGTGCTGAGGATATTGCGATTAAGGGTTTCGATGACTTGGCCAAGTATATATTTTGATTAGGATCCTGATTTATGTTATAATACAGATTGTTTTACTAAGGTCTTAATTTAATTTAGTCTAATTCATCCAGATGAAGATGAAATTTATCTAGTTTTATTAAGATGTTTAATTCAAAATCTTAAATTGCAAACTTTTCCAGTTTAAGTTTAAACAACTAGTAGTTACTTGGAAGCAAGTGATATATATCATAATTTACAATTTTAAAATTATTTTATATCAGGAGATGCTATTTTGCTTTTTTTTTCAAAATCAGTCATTTCTATAACAAAAAAAAAGAAAGTAGTGTTTTCTAACTGTCAAATTAGATTTAGAAAAAACAATTCAAACTTGTCCACGTGGACATCCGGGGACGGGGTACGTGTTTGCCAAACGATCACGCTTGTCCACGCTGGGGGAGGATGGGGGTCTAAAATCTCATTTTTCTATCCACGTGGTATCTGAACGGCCCCCAAAGAAAAAAAGCTTTGAATAGCGAATGACGACTCTGATACCAAAAAACCGTGCTAATTCTGGAAAGCCAAGACCACGTAGAGAAAGACCTCAGTGTGTTTGATGTGCAAATGGACCCTTAAACTGCTAGTTATTTCCGACCGTGTAATATAAATTGTTTTTTTTTTTCCTTAGCGTGTTTTACTGAATAGTTGCATTTCTGCCGCAGCATTTGATGATGGCGCTTTTTGATTTTGTCCGTCGATTTTCGCAAGAGTTCCGAATCTTGTAATGGATAATTTTTGGTTCCATTCCATAACCGTTTTGCTGTAATGGCAGCTTGCGAGGTCCGGCCAAAACATTACTGGACGGTCGTGGGCACGAATAAACGGCAGAATCCGTTTCTGTAGGCACTCTTTTTTGTAGACTTCTGATGTCATTGTCTTGTCAGTGAGAAAGACTTTGGTTTTCTGCCCACAACTGCATATCCCCTGCCAAATCATGTACTTGCGGGCGAATTTATCCGCAAAAACGAACTTAAATTTTGCAGGTACATCCCCCCGAGCCGTCGCCAAATAAAATTTTTGACCTGGGATTTGCCAAAGTCCGCCTTCTTGTAGGTCTCATCGTCCATCAGAATACATCCGTCGAACTTGGTCAGCACTTGGTCGTACAGCTTTCGAGCACGGATTCTGGCCACATTGTTCTGCTTCAGCGTCCGATTTGGCTGTTTGCTGGCTCGGAATGACCTTATTCCTTCCCGGAGACGAATTCGTCGCACCGTACTGTGAGCGGCCTGGAACTTATTGGCCAAATCGTAGTCTGAAAGATTGGGATTCCTCTTGACGGCCTTGATGACTTTCCCACGCAGTTTCCGGTCGACAGTTCCACTCCGACGCTTCGAATGCGGCTTCCGAGCCGTCGTCAATGTTTCCTTGTACTGCTTGATAACACGCCATACGGTATTTCTGGGCATTTTAAGCTGTTTAGCTACACACCAAAAATTTTCGAAAATTAAACGAGACAGAAATGCTTCAACACCTAATTGTTTTCTTTACCTAATTCAGAACAGATCTAATTTTACATCATTTTTTATCTAAACTACACACACCACCAAAATTTACACTTTTGAACGAACGTTAAGCTCGAAAAGATTTAAATTTATTTCATAAGGGATGTATTTTTATGTTATGTGAATGTAAAAACATTGAATAATTAAAATCAAACAGTCATTGACTACCCCTGTGACCTGTGACGCATTCAAGTAGTTTGCCGCGGGTTGGAATTGAGGGACATAAATTATAACATTTTCCTCTTCAGTTTATAATGAGTGTAAACCGTGGAAAACCAAAAAGAAGAAAAAATTATGAATGTAAACAGAAAGAATGAAAATCGTCAACAAATCTGCCGGAGAATGGCATATTTCCGCATAAAGAAGGCATATTTTTTTATCAGGAAAGTGTAAAATCAGCAGTGATTTGACAGGCTAAAACTGTGCTAAAATTGAATGAAGTGTTTCATGAAAAAATGTGTCTATCAGATTTGCCTCGAATATTGCGCAAGGTAGCTTGTTGATCTTAATTCTGAACTAAAAAGGATTCACCACCGGACAGTGGAAGTGATAGAAAACGATGATGGGAACATCCGCATCAAAAGCTGCGATGGATGAGCTTATCCGAAAACAGCAACAAAGAATTTTATTTTACAGTTTCTTTGCCGCCGCATTCGGGTTTCAGTTCACAACCCAATTGGACGCTCCAGTCGCTGGACAATTTCAACCTAAATTCGAAATTTTTGTAAGGAATTAGTTCTACTGAAAGAGATCTTTGTGAGAACTGAAATCGGATCTTAAACAAGAAATGCCTCAAAATATTCTCTAACCATAAGCGTATTCTGCACGGCACTTCACGGCCGTTATCATGGTAATTGCATGACTCCAGCAACCGGTCTCCTGCTGCATTTAGTTCAGTATTCCCGTCTCTGGTGCACGGCGTAGGAATCTTCAGCGTAGGAATCACTTTTCTTTCACCCTTGTACAGCTCACGTTTACTTCACTTTCCGTTTCCATTGTGGGGGAACGATTTTGTTTGACCGGCTATGTTTGGTTTGTTTCAGAGATTGTTTGTGTTTTGTTTACTTCTACATTTTCCGCTCCCGTACTGCAGGATATCGATAGGGGATACGGAGGAGTGAAAATTGAGCATCTTACTTAGAGGGTATCCATAAACATCGGAATATGTATTTCTCACTTCCAGCCTCTTTAAACCAACCAACAATTTTTAAAAAAATAGAAATGTACACGGTTTCACCACATTATAATATCTTGAATTCAAATGTTCATACTTTTTGTTAAATTTTATAAATACCTATTTTCAATAAGTCCCATTTTTAATTTTTTTAATTTTTTCCATTTCCGTACGCCCATGAAAAACTTTCTCTCCCTCCCATTCGAAAAAAATCTCTTCATTCTCCAGCATAAGGCCGATGACATACACTCTAATTCTCCTTGACTCAAATTTGAAGGAAAACAATTCAAAATGCGCCAAAACTGGGAAAACTCAAATTTTGATTAGAACGGCAAAACTCAGAAATGAATAGTAGGGGTTTTCGCGAATTTTGAGTTGTTTTCAATCAGGCATTTTTAAGACGCGTTTGAACGGTCTGAGCCAAAACAACTCAGAATTTCTAAAATTTTGACACGGAAGGAAATTATTATTTTTTTTTTGTTTTGAATAAATTGAAATTTTGAATCAAATAAAATAAATAGAAAAATGTCTGAAAAAAAGTTTATTTTTCGTCGCTTTTTTCCACCCGGGATGGTGTGTGGCAATAAGTATATTCTGCTGTTGACGATTAGCATATTGCCCTTCTGCCAACAGACGAATTTTCCGATGGTGTACTGGAGAGCGTCAAGTATGTATGGTTTGCTGCTCTGCCGAGACTTCCACCGGTCCCAGCAGCGAAAACTAACGCCGCATCCGGTGGAATTTAACCTTAAAAACTAGAAGGCGTGTTCATTCTGGCCAGCATGAAAACACCGATTCTACGCCATCTATTTCACAATCGGTGCGCTCGGCGTTGGCATGAGATCCTTAAAATATGACATAACATCATCCATCTTCATCGCCGTAGCCTTCTGAGCGATCCAGTTTCTTGATCATGAGCAAATCGGCATTTTGCCCGCTACCTTTACGCGATTCACCGATAAACTTCTACCGCTGGTGCAACTTTTTAATGATGTTCGAACACTTCTGGTTGGTTACTGTAAGTTAAGGAAAAACGGAGTATTAATGTTCTGTTTGTTTTAAGTTCTTATTTTCAAACAAGGACTGCATGACAATGTACAAATAGCCCAGTTGGTAAGCTCACCTTCAGAAGCAACCTTCAATTTCTAAATGACTCAAGCTAGCATTGACCCGGGCTATCCATTTGTGGTTTTCCAAGGCGATGCTGCAGGGATGCATTCACGCTGGTGCTTGTGGGAGGTTCTTCTGAGCTAGACTCATTTTGACCAGTCGAAGTGGTTCACTTGAAAGATAAAATCTATTAAGGGAAGAATTCTTTGAGTTATTCGAGGGATAATAAATACTACTACTGTATGCACTCTGGATACCTTTCCGCCGGTTAATGATTCCTGCCGTACTGCATGGCATTCGTTTTCTGATTTTGTTTTGTGAACTGATGGTTGCTTTCAGAACACCTCCGCGGTTAGCCAGTAGAGGTTCCGCTTAGAGTGAATCTGCAACGAGAGATCAATTTCAATTATTTTTTTAACGAAGATAGTTGAAAAAAAAACTCACCGCCTGATTCAAGGTGCCAACGGACACAGTAAGAATTCCCATTCTGGATGACAGTGAATCTCCGCCTTTGCCAACCGAGGAAGCGCTTTTCTTCGAGACATTTCAAGGCTGTGGCGAACTTCGCCTGCTAGGATCGGTTTGTAATATGTTTCTGGGGAATCAAAACTACCTTTGCTGAAAGCAAACAAATAACAAACTGGCTTGTAATCCACATAAATATGAGCCAACTGAGAAGAGAACGGGTTTTGTCAATAAAAACGTTAATTAATTAACAGCTGTGTGTTGTTTTTGGTTTTGGTATTTCAATAACTTAAAATGCCGGATTTTCCTCAGCCTTCGTATTGCTGATGAACTTGAGTTCTTAACAAGATTACAAGGTTTGAGGTAGCATCGAACCTCATTAGTAGTTTGAAGCTTCGAAAGACATTTTTCAAAAAAAAAAAAACTAAACTGAGTATACTAAACTGATAGTAACATCAAATTATGGAGGGTAATGCTACAAAAATCAAGCAACTGGTCTCAGTGGTTTCTTCCTAACAAAAAAAACCTTTCAATACCAACCTTGCTCACGGAAATCAATGCCTTGATATAGTCGCATATTCGTCATCATCTCCATCCGAATCTTTGCTCGTTTTTTATGCAGAGATGGCGCGATTCCTCAGTCAATTCATTGGTATGACACTTAGCGATAGCACGCGTCAGCCCATGAGAATAACCATGAGAACAGTCAGAAAGGACGAGAAACTCATCCTACGGTTTAGAACAAAACAAATAAAAAATATTGTATTATATGGTAGCAATTTGAAATCGTACCTTGATAACAATGTAAGATGTGTTTTGGTTTTCCATTTTCGAACACGACGCGGATGATCCGGATCGAGAGCTGTAAGTTACGGTGTGTTCGTGAATTGATTTTTTCTTATTTGGTTCACTTCTTTTTGCTCCAGTTTGACATGCATCTTGCTATCCGATCCCAACGATACGGTGTGGGCAATGATAAATTTTGCTGGCTTGTTCCAGGGAAATATTTATCCGGCTACCATAACGATTCCTATAAGAAAAGATTGATTAGTTAAATTTTCATTTAAAATCACATTATTATTATTTGAATTCTAAATATATTGTACTTACCATTATTTTTTCGTCAACCACTCCGAGCGTCGCATCCAAACAATCATTTTGTGTTTTGAATCTCTCTGAGTTGTTTTTATCTATTTTGCTCGAAAAAGTGTGAGTCTTTGCTAAGTCCCAGGATTTGGAACTCGCTAGATGAAAACAACTCAGAATTTTGAAGGTTTTCTACTCAGTCGTTTTCATCTTCATACATGATGCGACTCTTGAATCGAAACAAATCAGTCTCTGAATAATTTAAAATTACCGTGTAGTGAATACGATGCGATGCGATGCGGTGAATGCGATTCAATGCGGTGAACCACATTTGATGAAAATGCATGTGAATCGCTTAAACCTGACATACTCAACGCGGCGAAGCAGATGTCAATTTGTTCCGCCGCTCGAGTTCGCATAGGCTGCGTCCGTACATTTTCCGCCAATTCGCATCGCATCGCACTCACTATGTCATCGGCCTAGTTGAATATAATTTTCTTATTGGGTAACTCGCTTCGAACGCACAAAAATGTTCCATGATACATCTATGGAGTTTTTATGTTCGTTCTGAAATCTAAAAGTCTTACGAAAAAAGTGTCTCTAGTACATCTTATTCAGCCAAACGTGAACTTGAAATGCACATGATTTAGATACTATGCAGCTCTTGGTTACTTGAGAACGTATCGAACCCCAAGTTTAGATACAGTTGGTACTCATGCCTAGAACGTTGTTACCACAATGCTGTTCCGGAAAGTTGAAACTTTTGCTCGGTTCTACTGAACAGAGACTTCCGCGAGAAGAATATGTTAGACCTCATTGAGACTCGTCATGAAATGAATAGTTGAAATTTAATACTTTCGGTTACTGCATTGATAATTTTATATTTTGATCTAAAGTTTCAATAAAAGAAATTTAAGATTAAGTAGTTGGAAGAAACTATGACACTGTGACCATGGCTTATAGGATTTCGTTTTCTTTTCTTCATGGCTCTTGTGAATTCCAAATTATTATTAGCTTATAACGCACCTTCTGTTATCAATCACTAAAGACAGTTATTAGTTCTAAAAATATCATGGCTGATGTCCTCTTATCTAACATTTTCATGAAACCCCGGAAAGGCTGTTGAAACGTGTCTATCAGACATCGCCGGCTTTCCCTTTTTTTTGCTTTGGGAAAACATCATCATAAACAGCATTACCATCATTGCTTTTTGATCGCTTTTTTGTCTGGGGAAAATGGAAAGTTAAAGTGCGAAAGTTTTTAATTGTTTCGAACCCTTTTCTCGTCCCCTCCCTTTCGAGCTATGGGGGGGTAAAAGTTTACTCGAAAAATTGGAAGTTTACTTTTGATGCTATTACCGAACAAGGGGGATTACGTCGTTCGTCTGGATTGAGATCCTAATAAGCAAACACCACTTTCACCACTTTTATCTAAGCACTGAGCCCATCATCAGCTGGCAGCTTTCGAGGACCAAAAAGAAAGCAAGAATTTAGAATCTTATCTGCTCGATGGCACCAAAAATTTCCTTTGTCTTTTGCCAATTAACCCAAATTTTCGCTTTCCGCGGATTTGAACTTTGGGATTAGCTGTAGTAAAAACAGTTGAGCCTCCGGGTCCATTTCCGCCGAAATTGCCCTCTGAGTTTGCGGTTGTTGTAGAGGAAATCTCTCCGAGATGAAACCCAAGCCAGGTTGAGTTTCCATTGCGGTCGCGAGCTCAAAACATGGTTCCGGGCCTGGCTAAATTTAAAAATATTCTTCCCAACTCCAAACCGGGCACCACCGGGTGTGTTTCTGTTTTACACATTACAACAGGAATTTTTAACGACCATAATGAAGCTAATAATCCGAATGCCACTACAAGGGGGAGCACTTTTGCCAACGTTGCCGTTCCATGACTGCCGTCACAGACAAAAAGAGATCAACTTTGTCAGATTTCTTTAACCGAAACAGACATGACACAATTTCAAAAAATCAACTTTTAACAACATATTATAACATATTATATCTGAGTGTCTGTGACCTTCTAATGCTTCTCAGTAGTAAACGCAGGAAAAAAAAACGCACCAAGGCAAAACACCCTTGGACATGAAGTTAGAATTTTGCGAATCCACCGCCCGAACTCAAAACAAAACGATGGCATGGAATGGAAGGCGAAAGCTTGCTCCACGAATCGACAGGATGGCTAGGACGCACGGAGGGAAATCTGGAAGCCGAATGACTGAGATGAGAGGGAAGTAGGAAGGTTGAGTTTGGTGATGATGATCCATCCCTGCTGGCTTACATCAACCGGCTTTATTAGCCGAAACAATATGGATAACGACCGTAATGCGGATTGGTACGAAACCTGACTGAGTGCGGGTGGATTTTTGAAAAGTTTTTGGCGCTTTAATTTGGTACAATTTTGTCATTTAAAAAAAAGGAACAACTGTACCAGCTGAGCCACGGAACCATTTGTTTTTCAAATTCTGAACTTTGAAACGAAGCATCACAGATCTTATCAGCAACATACTCTTTGGAGCTGTCTTAAGCGGGCCACAGACTACACAACATTTGTACAAATGCGATGAAATTCGATGAAATTTTGTCGCTGTGAGCACGATTTGCATAGTGTATGGCACTGCTTGAATGAGCGCCCAAACGGTTGGAGTAAAATCGGTCGGGTTCGAAATATTTTGTACAAAACATCCTCCCAGCCGGGGTGGAGATGATTTTTTTTGTTGCTGTTTTTGCTAGCAATCGTTTGTGTTTGCGTGAAAAATGTTTGTATAGTGTGTGGGCGAGCATAGATCAAACAATCGTCGTGGAATCATCGAATTTGTACAGGCCATTTGTGTAGTCTATGGCCCGCTTTATGGAGTTGATCTTAACGAAATTGACAAAGCTGGAACACACCTCGAAACCGTTCGGCTCTCAGATGACTGCTTGTCAGTCATTCTGTTGACGTCACCACCTCACTTTAATCTGGTTCTCTAAAGAATAAAGTTACACGTTTTAAGTCCAGTAATAAATATGTTTTAATAAATACGATTCGTGTTTTATAATGCAATTTAATACTGCCTTCGACAATCCTCGCCTCGCGAGTCGTAAGGTCGTAACAGTGGCGACGAGAGCTCGGTTTACCGACGGTTTTTCGGTGATTATCGCGAAAGTTTTGTGCTCATCATTTGTTGAGGTTAGGATGGAAGACCTTTCCATGTCTCCCGAAAATCACGTTCCGCGTACATCAACTTTCGCGGAAAATTCCGTGGAACCGGGCTTTCAACAGCACCTGTCCACAGTATCGGGAACAGCGGGGTTTCAACACCAGCCATCAGCAGCAGAACCACCTCCTCCGTCCACCAATGCTACAGCAGCAACCATTCCAGCAGCACACACCACCGTACCACGTGGATCCTGTGCTCACTCAAATCCTGCACCAGTTACAGCAACAGCAGTCGGTCTGTCGAACCTAGAACTCGGCATTGAATCTTTGGCCAACAGCATAACAGAGTTCCGCTACGAGCCTGAGCACAACATAACCTTCACAGCCTGGTTCACTCGTTATGAAGATCTTTTCGCCAGGAATGCAGCTCGGCTTAATGACAGCGCCAAGGTTCGATTGCTGCTTCGAATATCGGAACGTCTGAGCGACGTCTCGACAGATACACCAGCTATATCCTCCCGAAGGCACAAAAATATGTGAGTTCTTCCAAACAGTAGCCCGGATCTTCAAGTATCCAAGCAACCTTCGAATGGTTACAAATCGTATGCGTGTCATGTGGATAGACTGTGTGTAGAAATTGTACTAGGGAAAATGTCGGAAGGCCAGTTCAAATGTGTCATGTTTGTGTGTGGCGTAAGGCAGAAACGACCCGGAAATGGAACCAGGATCGTAGAGAGGAACTATATCAGTCTGGAACAAGTTTCGGACGAGAGCCACCGGTTGCCCAACATCAAACACGATGCGGCCATGATAGAAGGTGTTCGTTCGTCAGCAGTGTGAGGAGTTGATTTGTAAGAATGAATTTTCATGCCTAAACGATCCAAAACTGCTTTGCCAGGAAGATCCAAACTGACACCATTTACACTGATCTCTCAGCTGCGTTCGACAAGGTGAACTATGATATTGCAATCGCAAAGCTCGGATGCTTAGGATTCTGTGGATCTCTACTGGATTGGTTCCGGAGTTATCTAACGGGACGGAAACTATCCGTTCGAACTGGTGAATCCTTTTCCAGGCAATTCCCTGCCCCCTCAGGAGTACCCCAAGGAAGCATTTTAGGACCGATAATTTTCGTAATCTACTTCAATGACGCACTCTCGCTCCTTGAAGGCACAAAACTTGCTTATGCTGATGACCTGAAACTTTTTCACGCCATAAACAACCAAGACGACATCGACATCGACAAATCGACGACGATGACAGTTGGTTTGAGATTTTTGTCTCAACACACATTTGAGATATTAAAAGTGGCCCCCGATTCCCCATGACCCACGATACCCCACTCTCCCCTACATATTTTTAACTTTTATCTAGAACGATAAGAACTTTGCAAATTGGACGATATTCAACACCTTATTCGACATTCGATTCGGGAGTAGTATGACATCACCGTCGAATTCATCCGAGTCGTAAGCGCAAAATACCCGTATGTGTGCTGTGACAGGCGTGAATCCAGGATAAGCTGCTCTCGATTCGGCACACGGCGGGTAAAAAGCTTAGGGTTTCCAGCCCCAAAGTTGCTAGCCAAAGGAAGGAGGTGTGTGTACTCAGCACACCCCTGGGTAGATGATGACGTGTGTCATGCATCAACAGTATAAATACGTCATGACAGTATAAGTATGTCATGACAGCTAACAAGCGTGAGCTCCGAGGTGGTTCATCCTCTTTCGTATTCCAGCCGCCGAACCGTGTGGACGCATAAAGCTACTGGCTGATCTGCACATTTGGCGAACCTGCCAGGAGGATTGTTTGATAAAAAAAAAACAATCCTTAATTTGAAGAAACAGCTGAGGGCAATTGAAACACCAAAGATCAAGCTTCACCGACTAACAAAATGAGATTTTTTTTCCGATCAGGTTTATTCGCTGTTTGAGGTTAAAAAGACCACGTGTGTTGACGGGAGTCCACACTAGTTTTAAAAATGGCGTTGACGGGAGTCCGCTTGGTTGTGGCATGCATTGACGGGAGTCTGCATGATTTATTGTGGTAAGCTTGAATTTGTTTGGTGATAGCGTTGACGGGAGTCCGCATGTTGTTACATGCATCGACGAGAGTCTGCATGGCATACTGTTGAGAATCAAAATCCTTCTCTAGAGCGTCGACGGGAGTCCGCTAGATATCTGTGTGTTGACGGGAGTCCGCATAGAGTGAATCTTTTGCTGAAGTTCACTGAAAGTGGCGCATGTTGCGTGCGTAGACGGGAGTCCGCATGGTTTTGATGGCGCTGATGGGAGTCCGCACATTGTTTCATGCATTGACGGGAGTCTGCATGGAATACTATTAAGAATCAAAATCCTTCTCTAGCGCGTAGACGGGAGTCCGCTAGATATATGTGTGTTGACGGGAGTCCGCATAGTGTGAGTCTTTTGCTGAAGTTAACTGAAAGTGGCGCAGACGGGAGTCCACATGGTTTCTGTTGCATGCGTGGACGGAGTCCGCATGAATTTATGCTGCATGCGTGGACGGGAGTCCGCATGGTTTTTGATGTGTGCGAAGACGGGAGTCCGCATGGTTTTGATGGCGCTGACGGGAGTCCGCACAGGTTTTAAAGAACACTAACGGAAGTCAGCTTGAATTTATTGGTGAGAGTAATTTATATGTTTGTCCTGTAAATATAGTTCACTGTATTAATTCGTTGTGTCAACCGGAATTGCTATCATCATGCGTTGAAAGCAACGAAAAGAGAGACCACTTGGTCATGTCCTGTCTAGAATCAATCATAGTGAATTTCTTGACTGAACGAAATAGAAAACTACACGCATAGATACAATGTAGAATTTTAATTTGTGATTGCATTATAAAAAAAATCACAAGTTGTTGAATACCAAACTTCAGAAAGTTATAAGTTGATCCTAGAGATTTTTTTTTGGGAAAAGAATATGTAATAATCTGAAGTGCAGTGGTACCAAAGGTGCAAAAAAAACCCTTTCCATTGGATCTTGATGACAGCACAGCTAGGAAAATGCGATTATTGCCCTGAGGTTGCATTCTATTTTGGAAGAACATTCTTCTTCTTCTTCTTCTACTTGAGCTGCTTCACGGGCAGCTTGGGATAAGGGCCAGTGACTTTGGAAGAACATTTAATGGAATTGGAATGGGAAATGAATTAAATGTATTGTTAACGATCATAATAAGAGTGAGAAAGTATTGTCAGTCTGGCCCTTTAAAAGCTGCACCCGCACGAAACGCTGCTGATCCGATGGGGCGTAACCACAAAGTTGTACTTTTTGCCTGAGCCTTGCATGAAAAGAAACAATGGATTCCCCTTTTTCCTGTTTCATCGAGCTAAAAACCTCATGTTCGGCAGATTCGTCAGTCATCGCCTTGAGGTAGCGGTCTATGTTCGATATAAAAGCCGAATAACAACCGGGGTCATCTAGTTTCGGGCGCAAATCTGCCGCACGAACTAGCCCTTGTAGCTCTTGACCCATAGATAAGTACAAGAGCTTTGTGCGACGCGCAGGATCGAGTGGTTGCGACAACGAAACAGAGATTTCAAAATTCTCAATAAAGCGACGCCATGCTTCCCAAAGTTTGTTAGATGGGACATCCTTTGGGAATGGAGGAATCGCCTCCAATCTAACGGGAGAGTATCTCGGAAAATGTGGTGTATCTTCCTCAGGGAAACCCCAACCAGTTTCCGTCGACTTTGTCGGCTCAATGGCTGCAGGCTTTCTATGCGAGTCGGCCAATTGAAGCATAAGTCGCTCTAGCCGATCCATCCGTTCACCCAAATCACCAGCTTGTAGTTCGTTCTTCTCTCCCACAACAGTAGAGTCGTCCTTTTGGTTGGAATCTACCATTCCTACCGCGGACCAGCTGTCCTCCTCTTCTTCCACCTCTCCAAAACGAGCTGCAAGAGGTACATCTCCTGCACCATTCTCAGCCAGACTAGATGTCTCAACAATTTCATTAGCTCCCAGATTGTTAGAATCCAACTCGTCGAAAAACAATTGGGAGTCTTCCGCATTTGGAGCGCGTACATAGAGTCCGTTCGAATTCATTGCAATCTGAAAATTAGCAAACAAAGAAAACCGTTGCAAACGAAACGCTTAAATTTTCCGTCACTTAAGAATTGTTTAACTAAATTTTCCTTCGAATATGCTTCAAAATGTCATCTCGAAAAAAAAAAAAAATCACAAACGAATGTGGGTTTCTTCTCTGTGAAAATCGGGGGCGCTTTTTTTTTTTTTTTTTACTTCATTCCGGAAAACTTCAACTTACATGGGAAAAGAAAAAAAAAATCAACTACACCGGTGAAGTAAACTCAGAACATAACAATTAGCTCGGCATGCTTCTGTCAATTAACACCGCAGCAAATTTTGTGAATTTCCATTAACGAATGTCGCAACAAACTGTGACTTCCGTCAACACATATGGCAATTAACCACGCGGACTCCCGTCAACGAACTCTTAGGAAACCATGCGAACTCCCGTCGACGCACACTGCCGCAAATCATGCGGACTCCCGTCGGCGCACACAAAAATAAATCACGCGGACTCCCGTCACACACACACTTTGTGGACGCATAAAGCTACTGGCTGATCTGCACAGGAGGAAGATCGGACCACGGACGGAGAAGAATGCCCTTTCGGCGGGGTAGTGTGTGTCCGATCCTAGCAGTGAGGCATACAAAGATAAGACTCTACCATCTGCGTATATTGAGCTGTTAGGTATGACACGAACTTTGTGTAGAATACCTCCACCACCGCGGAGTATCTGAGTAGAACGCGCTCCCTACGACGGAACCTGCGGGGAACAGACTTTACCTTCTTCGCAGTCGAACTCTTACTCTGAGAAATACTCTCGGGTAGAGTGACTTCACGTCGTCGGCGGGTGAGTCACTCGTGTCGGTGTAGGATGACGTCTTTGCCGGGAATCATCCGAGTAGTTTCGTAAAAGCCCGGACGAGTGCTGTGACAGGCGAGTGTCCAGGATAAGCTGCTCTCGATTCGGCAAAACCGCTCGGACGGGCAAAAAGGAGAGGGCCTCGATCCAAACCAAGCGGAGCTGAGATCTCGAGTCGTTAGAGTAGAGGTCATTGGTCTCGAATAGAGGCGGAGCGCACGATAGTCATGTAACCAAGGAATCCTCGAGTTACGAGTAAAGGTCGTACCTCGAGTCGTTAGAGGGGAGGTCCCTTACACGTTCGTAGCCCAAAACAAAATCTCGGAGCGTGAAAGCTAAGCGAGGGAGCTCCGGACTTACAACGCGTGTCAAAACTTAGCGGCTATCTTGCGTAAGAGAAAACCGTCACCCGTATATGAGGCCCACGGCGACGAACGTGTTATATCTTGAATCGTAACAAGAGGCAGGCTATATACGCTGGAGTTTGGACTTGAAACTAAGTAAGCCGGTGAGTGCTTAAGCGCGAACTTGGTCTTCTATCTCGGGTACAGCCTTCGAAGCAGGTCTTGATGGGAATTATGATCAGAGGCCCCAGGTGGTCTTTATGGTGTAGGATACATAGTATCAAGAGTCGGTCTATTGCGCCCATGGCGCCCAACAAATAAACAACAAAATGTTCGAACTGGCAACACTCAGCACAATGCAAAATTGCCAACGGTTGTGTACAAAGTGACCAAATGTGTTGAGATCGATCAAACACCTCATTCGTACATCCTGAAAGTAAGCGAGAGAGCGTAAGTTTTGTTCTTAATTTAGAAAACCTTTGCCAGCGACAAAATAGGCCGATTCTCTCATTGGAAAATTCTTTCAAAAGAACCATCTGATTTTAGTAATTTGGCTGCACTGTTACTCGCAGAGAGAACTACAAGGTTGTTTTCTCATTTGAAACCCGCGCGGGAGAACAAATTTAGCAAACATGGCGAACTTTCAATCTTATCCAATTTATACCGACTTTAAGTAACACTTTTTATGATCGTTTACTTATTTTATGAAAATTGCGATTCGCATTAACATTATTTACGCCTTAATCTATCATTTCTAATGCGATTTTATGTCTACTGGGTCACTAGTGGATCAGCCAACGTACAGTCCCTGAAGGAAAAGTTTTCTACCGTGTTCAGCGATGTTCCGGGACTTGGCACAAAACGAAGGTGAGGCTTACGCTGAAGGAAGGAAGTGTTCCTGTCTTCCGGCCAAAACGACCGGTGGCATACGCCATGTGTAGCATCGTCGACAGCGAACTCGAGCGGCTGGAGAAACTTGGCATAATCTCTCCTGTGGGGTATTCTGAATGCGCGGCTCCGATTGTAGTCGTCAGAAAAACTAGCAGAGCAATCAGAATATGCGGCGGTTATTCGACGGGACTCAATAATGCACTCCCACAACACCAGTACCCACTCCCACTACCTCAGGACATCTTCTCCAAACTGGCAACATGTAAAATATTCAGCCACATCAACTTATCTGATGCGTTCCTGCATGTAGAAGTGGACGAAAGTTCGAGGGAAATGCTAACCATCAACACACACCGGGGCTTATACCGATTCCATCGTTTGTCCCCGGACGTGAAGACTGCTCCAGGGGTCTTTCAACAGCTTGTGGATACCATGCTCGCCGGACTGGAGTGCACTTCAGGGTATCTTGACGATGTCCTGGATAGCGGCAAGACCGAAACCGAAGACGACCGGAACCTGCAACATTTTCTGCAACGAGTCCTAGAATTTGGGTTCACCATCAAGCTGGAGAAATGCTCCTTCGGCCAATCCCAAATTAAGTATCTGGGACAACTCATCGATCAACATGGTATTCGTCCCGATCCGAGCAAAATCACTGCCATCCACAATCCTTCAGACGTATTCGGAGTTTGCTCAATCCTGGGAGCCATTAACTGTTATGGCAAATTCGTTCCGGCTATGCGAACGCTCCGGTACCCACTGTAAGCAATCCTTGAAAAGGATGTGTCAAGCGATCCTGAAATTTTTTCACTAGTCTGATACAAACTCCCGAACATTTAAAAACACTTTTCTTCGTTATAAACTTTTTGTTAATTATTACTCAAAGCGTTTCTCTGCCCACTGCGGATCCCAAGTCTTCAGATTGTAGGCTCCACTTCAAGAGAAGGCATTCCGCAGTTGGTTGGTCCCAATTACGAAAATTGGAAGTTCCGCGTGAAGCTGTTCCTGGATGCAGCGGTGGTCTCGGAAGTCCTGGAAGAAGGTGCCATCCCTCCTCAAGACGGAGCAGCGCGGACCAAGCGGCGGCAGGCGGATCGGGAGAAGGAAACGGCTAGGGCTATGTGGAAAGCCCTGGAGGAAACCTTCGCTACAAGATCAGTAACGAGCCAAACGTTGCTCCGGAAGCAGTTGGCTCGCCTGCGGATGAAAGAAGGATCCTCGATGCAAGCGCATTTCCAAGCTTTCGATGATTTGGTCCGGCAGTTGAAGTCTGCTGGGGCGAAATTGGAAACAAGCGATCTGGTGTCTCAACTTTTTCTGACACTACCAGACAGCTTTGATCCTCTGGTGACGGCCCTCGAGAATCTGGACGAGAAGGATCTTTCGGAGATGGTTAAACAGCGACTGTTGGCAGCATGAGCCAAAGGTTGCAGTTGAAAACGATGTTGGTGATGGATCAGTCCCCGATGAATTTCATCCTCTGGTCAGTGATGTCGAAGTTGAATTCTCAAGTCCTTTGGCAGAAGAAAATCCTGGCGCGCTCCCTTCGCAAGAAAGACGTGGTGACTTTTCAGGGTCTAACACAAGGCGTGGCGAACGGAAGCGCAGGCTCCCAGGTAAGTTACTTGACTTCATCACTGGTTTTCGGGCAACTTCTGCTGGTGTGAATTCTTTCCCAGATGTACCGAGTACATACGACGAAATCCGAGGCCGGCCAGACGAGTCCAAATGGTTGGAGGCGGTGGAGGACGAACTTGATTCCATGAGAACGAATGACGTATGGGCTCTCGTAGAGAGGCCCGTTGGAATCAAGCCCTTACACTCCAAATGGGTGTTTTCGACGAAGGAGAATGAGAACGGCCAGGTTATGCGCTTTAAGGCAAGATTGGTCGTGAAAGGATTCCTACAGAAACCCGGGATCGACTATCAAGAGACGTATGCCCCGGTAGCGAAACTAACCACGATACGAACAGTGCTGGCCGTTGCTGTTTAGATGTCCTTTCACATCCATCAAATGGATGTTAAAACTGCTTTTTTACATGGCGTGCTACAAGAGCAGATCTTCATGGTCGTTCCTGAAGGTGTCAAGGCTAATCCAGAGTCGGTTTGCCAATTGAAGAAATCACTCTATGGATTGAAGCAGAGTCCCCGGTGCTGGAACGAGAGGCTGAATGAGACTTTATTAAAGTTAGGGTTCCAACGATCTCAACACGATTATTGCCTCTATTCACGAATCGACGAGAGGGGGAGAGACGAAATATTTCTGGTCCTGTACGTCGATGATCTGTTTGTGGCTGGAAGGACCCTGGAAACTGTTTTGAATATGAAGCAACAGTTATCAAATGAGTTCCAAATGGCGGATTGCGGGCAAGTGTGAAACTTTCTTGGCGTCAAGATCGATTATGACATGAAGCGTGGTGAGATGAAGTTGTCGCAAACTGCTAGCATCGAAAAACGTCTTCGTAAATTTGGCTTGGCTGAATGCAACCGTTGCAAGACTCCGATGGAAAAGGCGTTGCAGTTGGAGAAAAATGAAGCTGAAACAACAAGCGAACCGTACCGAGAACTTTTAGGAACCATAATGTACCTTATGATGTCCACCCGTCCTGATGTATGTTTTACGATTGGCTATCTAGGACGTTTTCAGCAGAATCCTGGAGAGCATCATTGGGGTGCATTGAAGTAAGCTGTTTGATATTTGAAGGGTACAAAAGACGTCTTGCTGAGGTACATGCTGACAGCAGACAGAACCACTACGAGGTTTCGCGGATGGGGATTGGACTTCTGACACGGAAGATACGAAGTTTGTAAGCGGTTACATGTTCCAAGTCTTTGGTAAAATAGTATCCTGGTGCAGCAAGAAACAAACAACGGTAGCTATGTCGTCCAGTGAAGCTGAATATGCGGCGATGGAGCTGATCGGTATTTTGGAAGACCTGGGATTCCGGAAGGTATCACCTGTGACCATCTTTGAAGACAACCATGGGTGCATTGCACACTGGTATAGAACATCAATCTAGCGGAACTAAATTAATAGCGCCCAGGGATGAAAAGATAGACTTTTGATGTCTTCGACAGCATTGCATAATTTTACAAGGCGCATTCTTTGAAATAAAATATAGAGTCGAGGGGTCCACCAATCGCAAGATAAAAAAGCTAACTTTTTTGTTAAGCATCTAAGAGCTTTGGTTTATTCTACAAAGTTGTTTATCTTAACAAAATACACAACTTTGCTGAACAAGCCAAAGTTCTACAATTTCATTCTAAGGAGTTACAATGAAATTAAAAAAATAACCTTGAAAAAACAGTTTTTTAAATCTGAAACTTTGTAGGTAAGACCAATCAATTTTCAGTCTTCGAAACATAGTTGAAAAATGTTAAGATCTACAATTGTTTAGTACATTATGATGTGTTTTGAAGTTGCTGAAGCGCTGTAGAAAGCATTTAGTGTAAAATATAAACGATTTTCAAAGAAAAGTTTATCGAATTGCGCAAATTTTCGCACCATCAGCCAATGTGGATTTTATTTTTGGTTTTAAGAGGAATCAGTACCATATAAAATTAGCGTGGAACTCGGTGGAACTCGAAGAAATTTTAAGATTGAAAATCTAGTATTTTGTTCACAAATATAACTTTTTAGACACTTTATTAGTTTCTTAGTTTCTTTGAAGCAATTAACTTGCAGAATTTGAGAATTAGTAATAATTAGATGATTTACCCGGTTTTCCGTTTCAAATTTATCAAAATGATCATAGATCCTTTACTAAAATTGAGTTTGTAATCCAACGAAAAACCACTATCTCAAAAGAGTTTTTTTTTCGTTAAATAGAGCAAAAATTGGCCTGCCACTGAAAGCTGAAAGCTACTTTACTTTTGGAGTTAAATCACTTTCACGTGTTGGTACAGATATCATTGATATCAGATATCAGATATCAGATGATGTACAGATTCTATTGATAAATTTTAAACGGAAAACCGGATAAATCATCTAATTATTTCTTATTCTCTAATTCTGAAAATTAATTGCATCAGAGAAACTAATAAAGTGTCTAAAAAGTGATATTTGTGAACAAAATACTAGATTTTCAATCTTAAAATTGCTTCGAGTTCCACCGAGTTCCACGCTAATTTTATATGGTACTGATTCCTCTTAACACCAAAAACAAAATCCACATTGGCTGATGGTGCGAAAATTTGCGCAATTCGATAAACTTTTCTTTGAAAATCGTTAATATTTTACACTAAATGCTTTCTACAGCGCTTCAGCAACTTCAAAACACATCATAATGTACTAAACAATTGTAGATCTTAACATTTTTCAACTATGTTTCGAAGACTGAAAATTGATTGGTCTTACCTACAACGTTTCAGATTTAAAAAACTGTTTTTTCAAGGTTATTTTTTTAATTTCATTGTAACTCCTTAGAATGAAATTGTAGAACTTTGGCTTGTTCAGCAAAGTTGTGTATTTTTTAAGATAAACAACTTTGTAGAATAAACCAAAGCTCTAAGATGCTTAACAAAAAAGTTAGCTTTTTTATCTTGCGATTGGTGGACTCCTCGACTCTATATTTTATTTCAAAGAATGCGCCTTGTAAAATTATGCAATGTTGTTGAAGACATCAAAAGTCTATCTTTTCATCCCTGGGCGCTATTAATTTAGTTCCGCTAGATTGATGTTCTGTACCAGTGTGCATTGGAATGGCAAGAAACTGTGAATCCCGACGTGCCAAACATATTGACATAAAACATCGTTTTCTTCGAGATCGAGTAGCTTCTGGTGTGCTGAAAATTGAACCAATCAAGAGCAATGAACAATTGGCTGATATTTTCACGAAGTCCCTGGATGTTGGCCGATTTGAAATCCTTCGGAGATCTATTGGATTGGCGGACCGAGAGGGGGTGAAGCGAAGCAATCCTTGAAAAGGATGTGTCAAGCGATCCTGAAAATTTTTCACTAGTCCGATAAAAACTCCCGGACATTAAAGAACACTTTTCTTCGTAATAAACTTTTTGTTAATTATTACTCAAAGCGTTTCTCTGCCCACTGCGGATCCCAAGTCTTCAACTTTTACTCAAAATCAATAATCAGAATCACAATTTCTCATCATAACATATTCCTGGCAAATTTCTCTATAGTTTCAAACCCGAAACATGAACAAAAAGTAGCACGCTTATCTCTTTAAGTGCTGTAATCAGAAGTCAAAAAATTATCCATCAGTAGTAAGTAGCTATGTACTCCCATAGCCGATCCGAAAGCGAAAAGTGAAAATGCCACATTCTGCCCCCGCTTCTCGCTGCCGAGTCGAATGTTAATTGCACCCACAGGAGATGAAAGCAGTTGGAAGAAGTTTTCCACATTAAAGTCCTTCTGAACTGAGCTGGGCGACGACAAAATCAGCATGCAACCAAAAATGGGTGGAAGATGGAAATGGAAATCTACCACAGCTTTTGCTATCTTAATTTGCAAGTGGGAAAACTCTCGAGGAGGAAGTTTTCGCCTTTCTTTCTTTGGTCCTCCCTTTGAACATTAACATATTTCAGTGCAACAGAAGTGCCAATTCGTTGGAATCCCTCTAGTGATCCGAAACAACTTATTCGTACATTTGTGGGAAAACAAGTTAATAAGTAAGTTGTGCTATCGTGTCGCTCTCTCGCGGATGAAAGGATACCATAGTCAGAATCGAGAAGGATTTTGCATTTTGCCACCATCACCACCCACTCATTCATTTGATGGTTGAGTTCGAACTCAACTGGAAGTTGTTCAGAGTCGATTCGAGGAAGAGCTGATTGGGGTAGCCTCATTGATTACTTTCTGATTGGAAATCTACTGATATGTATAGTAGATCGACGGAAAAAACTCTATAGAGCGCTTGGGGGAATACAATGTTAAAAAATTGGTGAACAAATTTTACATTTCTGGCGAAGCTTTGCAAAGCAATCTAACGGACGTCTCAATCCACTTCAAAACTCTTTGTTTTGAGTTTTTTTTTCTAAGCTACAACCGTCTTGCTACGAGTATCTTCATTTTAAGATTCTTTCAGAGCGGAGTCTCGATTCATATCAATTTGATAGAAGTCTCAATCTAGCTGAAGATCAATTTTCCTGTTTACAGAGTCTTGTAAATTAATGTTTTCCCCCTCTTGACATCACAAAACCGACCCTGTCGAAATCGCCACACAGCTCTGCACTCAGTAAAATGAGCCACACAAAAGTTCACTTACTAAATAGCACCGGTGGTTGTCGTTGTTTTATTTCATCACCACCCATTGAGTTCATAACAAACTCATAAATTTACAAATCAACCGGGCAGCATATTTATTTAACGTCACCACCACCGCAGCAAAAGTCAGTTGTTGTCCTTTCCATCGCCATCGTCAACAGCAAAAGCAAAGCATAACGGTAACATTTCGGAGCTGTTTCGTTTACCTTTTGATCGGGGAAAACTTTTTACTTTTTTATTTATGAATTTCGAGCCATCTGTCGCCGCGTGTCAATGTTGTTCGAATCTTTTTGGGTGTGTACTGTTGCTGCAAAGTTTATCATCGTTTGAGGTTCGATTCGGGCAATCTAAATGACACATTCAAATCAATGCAGCGGTGGCAGAGATTTGAGATTTTTCTATCAATTTTGCTCCTAGACCACACCACTGTAACGCACTGGAAAGAATGAATATTCAATAGCCGATTTATGAAACTCGCAACGAAACTGCCAACGACTTGCACTGAGCAGAGCAGCTCAATTTTTTATTGGAATCGGTCTGTCTAAATCCCCCGCAGGTTAATTGCTTCGATTATTGGTAACCGGTAGAAGATTTAACCGTGCAGAAATAATCGATTCTCGCGAATCTTTGTTGTTATCAATCACTTAGGAAAGCATCGTTTATGTTTCAGCACGTTTGTCAGAATAGAACGCCGAAACATGGAAGCATTCCGATTTGGTGCTGCAAATATCGTTTTTATTTGTGTCGGCTAAAGTCGTTTCATCGTCTTAGTGGTTTTTTTCCGATTTTATTTTTTATTTCATTGATATTTTTGTAATTTTTATCATTTCTGTCATTTTAAAGTTGTGATCCCAAATTAAGCTCAGAATCACGAAAAAACGCTTCTAAAGGCCAGAAATCGCATTTTAAAGTTGTGATCCCAAATTAAGCTCAGAATGCCCGAAAAACGCTTCTATAGGCCAGAAATCGCATTTTAAAGTTGTGATCCCAAATTAAGCTCAGAATCACGAAAAAACGCTTCTAAAGGCCAGAAATCGCATTTTAAAGTTGTGATTCCAACTTAAGCTCAGAATCGCTGAAAAACGCTTCTAAAGGCCAGAAATCGCATTTTAAAGTTGTGATCCCAAATTAAGCTCAGAATCCCGAAAAACGGCTTCTAAAGGCCAGAAATCGCATTTTAAAGTTGTGATCCCAAATTAAGTTCAGAATCCCGAAAAACGGCTTCTAAAGGCCAGAAATCGCATTTTAAAGTTGTGATCCCAAATTAAGCTCAGAATCACAAAAAAACGCTTCTAAAGGCCAGAAATCGCATTTTAAAGTTGTGATCCCAAATTAAGCTCAGAATCGCTGAAAAACGCTTCTAAAGGCCAGAAATCGCATTTTAAAGTTGTGATCCCAAATTAAGCTCAGAATGGCCGAAAAACGCTTCTAAAGGCCAGAAATCGCATTTTAAAGTTGTGATCCCAAATTAAGCTCAGAATGGCCAAAAAACGCTTCTAAAGGCCAGAAATCGCATTTTAAAGTTGTGATCCCAAATTAAGCTCAGAATGGCCAAAAAACGCTTCTAAAGGCCAGAAATCGCATTTTAAAGTTGTGATCCCAAATTAAGCTCAGAATGGCCAAAAAACGCTTCTAAAGGCCAGAAATCGCATTTTAAAGTTGTGATCCCAAATTAAGCTCAGAATCGCTGAAAAACGCTTCTAAAGGCCAGAAATCGCATTTTAAAGTTGTGATCCCAAATTAAGCTCAGAATCACGAAAAAACGCTTCTAAAGGCCAGAAATCGCATTTTAAAGTTGTGATCCCAAATTAAGCTCAGAATCACGAAAAAACGTTTCTAAAGGCCAGAAATCGCATTTTAAAGTTGTGATCCCAAATTAAGCTCAGAATCGCTGAAAAACGCTTCTAAAGGCCAGAAATCGCATTTTAAAGTTGTGATGCCAAATTAAGCTCAAAATCACGAAAAAACGGTTCTGAAGGCCAGAAATCGCATTTTAAAGTTGTGATCCCAAATTAAGCTCAGAATCACGAAAAAACGCTTCTGAAGGCCAGAAATCGCATTTTAAAGTTGTGATCCCAAATTAAACTCAGAATCACGAAAAAACGCTTCTGAAAGCCAGAAATCGCATTTTAAAGTTGTGATCCCAAATTAAGCTCAGAATCACGAAAAAACGCTTCTAAAGGCCAGAAATCGCATTTTAAAGTTGTGATCCCAAATTAAGCTCAGAATCGCTGAAAAATGCTTCTAAAGGCCAGAAATCGCATTTTAAAGTTGTGATCCCAAATTAAGCTCAGAATCACGAAAAAACGCTTCTGAATGCCAGAAATCGCATTTTAAAGTTGTGATCCCAAATTAAGCTCAGAATCACGAAAAAACGCTTCTAAAGGCCAGAAATCGCATTTTAAAGTTGTGATCCCAAATTAAGCTCAGAATCACGAAAAAACGCTTCTAAAGGCCAGAAATCGCATTTTAAAGTTGTGATCCCAAATAAAGCTCAGAATCCCGAAAAACGGCTTCTAAAGGCCAGAAATCGCATTTTAAAGTTGTGATCCCAAATTAAGCTCAGAATCCCGAAAAACGGCTTCTAAAGGCCAGAAATCGCATTTTAAAGTTGTGATCCCAAATTAAGCTCAGAATCCTGAAAAACGGCTTCTAAAGGCCAGAAATCGCATTTTAAAGTTGTGATCCCAAATTAAGCTCAGAATCCCGAAAAACGGCTTCTAAAGGCCAGAAATCGCATTTTAAAGTTGTGATCCCAAATTAAGCTCAGAATCCCGAAAAACGGCTTCTAAAGGCCAGAAATCGCATTTTAAAGTTGTGATCCCAAATTAAGCTCAGAATGTCGAAAAAACGCTTCTAAAGGCCAGAAATCGCATTTTAAAGTTGTGATCCCAAATTAAGCTCAGAATCCCGAAAAACGGCTTCTAAAGGCCAGAAATCGCATTTTAAAGTTGTGATCCCAAATTAAGCTCAGAATCCCGAAAAACGGCTTCTAAAGGCCAGAAATCGCATTTTAAAGTTGTGATCCCAAATTAAGCTCAGAATCGCTGAAAAACGCTTCTAAAGGCCAGAAATCGCATTTTAAAGTTGTGATCCCAAATTAAGCTCAGAATGTCGAAAAAACGCTTCTAAAGGCCAGAAATCGCATTTTAAAGTTGTGATCCCAAATTAAGCTCAGAATCCCGAAAAACGGCTTCTAAAGGCCAGAAATCGCATTTTAAAGTTGTGATCCCAAATTAAGCTCAGAATCCCGAAAAACGGCTTCTAAAGGCCAGAAATCGCATTTTAAAGTTGTGATCCCAAATTAAGCTCAGAATCCCGAAAAACGGCTTCTAAAGGCCAGAAATCGCATTTTAAAGTTGTGATCCCAAATTAAGCTCAGAATCGCTGAAAAACGCTTCTAAAGGCCAGAAATCGCATTTTAAAGTTGTGATCCCAAATTAAGCTCAGAATCCCGAAAAAACGCTTCTAAAGGCCAGAAATCGCATTTTAAAGTTGTGATCCCAAATTGAGCTCAGAATCACGAAAAAACGCTTCTAAAGGCCAGAAATCGCATTTTGAAATTGTGATCCCAAATTAAGCTCAGAATGTCGAAAAAACGCTTCTAAAGGCCAGAAATCGCATTTTAAAGTTGTGATCCCAAATTAAGCTCAGAATCACGAAAAAACGCTTCTAAAGGCCAGAAATCGCATTTTAAAGTTGTGATCCCAAATTAAGCTCAGAATCCCGAAAAAAACGCTTCTAAAGGCCAGAAATCGCATTTTAAAGTTGTGATCCCAAATTAAGCTCAGAATCCCGAAAAACGGCTTCTAAAGGCCAGAAATCGCATTTTAAAGTTGTGATCCCAAATTAAGCTCAGAATGTCGAAAAAACGCTTCTAAAGGCCAGAAATCGCATTTTAAAGTTGTGATCCCAAATTAAGCTCAGAATCACGAAAAAACACTTCTAAAGGCCAGAAATCGCATTTTAAAGTTGTGATCCCAAATTAAGCTCAGAATCGCTGAAAAACGCTTCTAAAGGCCAGAAATCGCATTTTAAAGTTGTGATCCCAAATTAAACTCAGAATCACGAAAAAACGCTTCTGAAAGCCAGAAATCGCATTTTAAAGTTGTGATCCCAAATTAAGCTCAGAATCACGAAAAAACGCTTCTAAAGGCCAGAAATCGCATTTTAAAGTTGTGATCCCAAATTAAGCTCAGAATCGCTGAAAAACGCTTCTAAAGGCCAGAAATCGCATTTTAAAGTTGTGATCCCAAATTAAGCTCAGAATCACGAAAAAACGCTTCTGAATGCCAGAAATCGCATTTTAAAGTTGTGATCCCAAATTAAGCTCAGAATCACGAAAAAACGCTTCTAAAGGCCAGAAATCGCATTTTAAAGTTGTGATCCCAAATTAAGCTCAGAATCACGAAAAAACGCTTCTAAAGGCCAGAAATCGCATTTTAAAGTTGTGATCCCAAATTAAGCTCAGAATCCCGAAAAACGGCTTCTAAAGGCCAGAAATCGCATTTTAAAGTTGTGATCCCAAATTAAGCTCAGAATCCCGAAAAACGGCTTCTAAAGGCCAGAAATCGCATTTTAAAGTTGTGATCCCAAATTAAGCTCAGAATCCTGAAAAACGGCTTCTAAAGGCCAGAAATCGCATTTTAAAGTTGTGATCCCAAATTAAGCTCAGAATCCCGAAAAACGGCTTCTAAAGGCCAGAAATCGCATTTTAAAGTTGTGATCCCAAATTAGGCTCAGAATCCCGAAAAACGGCTTCTAAAGGCCAGAAATCGCATTTTAAAGTTGTGATCCCAAATTAAGCTCAGAATCGCTGAAAAACGCTTCTAAAGGCCAGAAATCGCATTTTAAAGTTGTGATCCCAAATTAAGCTCAGAATCCCGAAAAAACGCTTCTAAAGGCCAGTAATCGCATTTTAAAGTTGTGATCCCAAATTAAGCTCAGAATCCCGAAAAACGGCTTCTGAAGGCCAGAAATCGCATTTTAAAGTTGTGATCCCAAATTAAGCTCAGAATCCCGAAAAACGGCTTCTAAAGGCCAGAAATAGCATTTTAAAGTTGTGATCCCAAATTAAGCTCAGAATCCCGAAAAACGGCTTCTAAAGGCCAGAAATCGCATTTTAAAGTTGTGATCCCAAATTAAGCTCAGAATCGCTGAAAAACGCTTCTAAAGGCCAGAAATCGCATTTTAAAGTTGTGATCCCAAATTAAGCTCAGAATCCCGAAAAAACGCTTCTAAAGGCCAGTAATCGCATTTTAAAGTTGTGATCCCAAATTAAGCTCAGAATCCCGAAAAACGGCTTCTAAAGGCCAGAAATCGCATTTTAAAGTTGTGATCCCAAATTAAGCTCAGAATCCGGAAAAACGGCTTCTAAAGGCCAGAAATCGCATTTTAAAGTTGTGATCCCAAATTAAGCTCAGAATCCCGAAAAACGGCTTCTAAAGGCCAGAAATCGCATTTTAAAGTTGTGATCCCAAATTAAGCTCAGAATCCCGAAAAACGGCTTCTAAAGGCCAGAAATCGCATTTTAAAGTTGTGATCCCAAATTAAGCTCAGAATCGCTGAAAAACGCTTCTAAAGGCCAGAAATCGCATTTTAAAGTTGTGATCCCAAATTAAGCTCAGAATCACGAAAAAACGCTTCTAAAGGCCAGAAATCGCATTTTAAAGTTGTGATCCCAAATTGAGCTCAGAATCCCGAAAAACGGCTTCTAAAGGCCAGAAATCGCATTTTAAAGTTGTGATCCCAAATTAAGCTCAGAATCCCGAAAAACGGCTTCTAAAGGCCAGAAATCGCATTTTAAAGTTGTGATCCCAAATTAAGCTCAGAATGTCGAAAAAACGCTTCTAAAGGCCAGAAATCGCATTTTAAAGTTGTGATCCCAAATTAAGCTCAGAATCCCGAAAAACGGCTTCTAAAGGCCAGAAATCGCATTTTAAAGTTGTGATCCCAAATTAAGCTCAGAATCCCGAAAAACGGCTTCTAAAGGCCAGAAATCGCATTTTAAAGTTGTGATCCCAAATTAAGCTCAGAATCGCTGAAAAACGCTTCTAAAGGCCAGAAATCGCATTTTAAAGTTGTGATCCCAAATTAAGCTCAGAATGTCGAAAAAACGCTTCTAAAGGCCAGAAATCGCATTTTAAAGTTGTGATCCCAAATTAAGCTCAGAATCCCGAAAAACGGCTTCTAAAGGCCAGAAATCGCATTTTAAAGTTGTGATCCCAAATTAAGCTCAGAATCCCGAAAAACGGCTTCTAAAGGCCAGAAATCGCATTTTAAAGTTGTGATCCCAAATTAAGCTCAGAATCCCGAAAAACGGCTTCTAAAGGCCAGAAATCGCATTTTAAAGTTGTGATCCCAAATTAAGCTCAGAATCCCGAAAAACGGCTTCTAAAGGCCAGAAATCGCATTTTAAAGTTGTGATCCCAAATTAAGCTCAGAATCCCGAAAAACGGCTTCTAAAGGCCAGAAATCGCATTTTAAAGTTGTGATCCCAAATTAAGCTCAGAATGTCGAAAAAACGCTTCTAAAGGCCAGAAATCGCATTTTAAAGTTGTGATCCCAAATTAAGCTCAGAATGTCGAAAAAACGCTTCTAAAGGCCAGAAATCGCATTTTAAAGTTGTGATCCCAAATTAAGCTCAGAATCCCGAAAAACGGCTTCTAAAGGCCAGAAATCGCATTTTAAAGTTGTGATCCCAAATTAAGCTCAGAATCCCGAAAAACGGCTTCTAAAGGCCAGAAATCGCATTTTAAAGTTGTGATCACAAATTAAGCTCAGAATCCCGAAAAACGGCTTCTAAAGGCCAGAAATCGCATTTTAAAGTTGTGATCCCAAATTAAGCTCAGAATCCCGAAAAACGGCTTCTAAAGGCCAGAAATCGCATTTTAAAGTTGTGATCCCAAATTAAGCTCAGAATCGCTGAAAAACGCTTCTAAAGGCCAGAAATCGCATTTTAAAGTTGTGATCCCAAATTAAGCTCAGAATCACGAAAAAACGCTTCTAAAGGCCAGAAATCGCATTTTAAAGTTGTGATCCCAAATTGAGCTCAGAATCCCGAAAAACGGCTTCTAAAGGCCAGAAATCGCATTTTAAAGTTGTGATCCCAAATTAAGCTCAGAATCCCGAAAAACGGCTTCTAAAGGCCAGAAATCGCATTTTAAAGTTGTGATCCCAAATTAAGCTCAGAATGTCGAAAAAACGCTTCTAAAGGCCAGAAATCGCATTTTAAAGTTGTGATCCCAAATTAAGCTCAGAATCCCGAAAAACGGCTTCTAAAGGCCAGAAATCGCATTTTAAAGTTGTGATCCCAAATTAAGCTCAGAATCCCGAAAAACGGCTTCTAAAGGCCAGAAATCGCATTTTAAAGTTGTGATCCCAAATTAAGCTCAGAATCGCTGAAAAACGCTTCTAAAGGCCAGAAATCGCATTTTAAAGTTGTGATCCCAAATTAAGCTCAGAATGTCGAAAAAACGCTTCTAAAGGCCAGAAATCGCATTTTAAAGTTGTGATCCCAAATTAAGCTCAGAATCCCGAAAAACGGCTTCTAAAGGCCAGAAATCGCATTTTAAAGTTGTGATCCCAAATTAAGCTCAGAATCCCGAAAAACGGCTTCTAAAGGCCAGAAATCGCATTTTAAAGTTGTGATCCCAAATTAAGCTCAGAATCCCGAAAAACGGCTTCTAAAGGCCAGAAATCGCATTTTAAAGTTGTGATCCCAAATTAAGCTCAGAATCCCGAAAAACGGCTTCTAAAGGCCAGAAATCGCATTTTAAAGTTGTGATCCCAAATTAAGCTCAGAATCCCGAAAAACGGCTTCTAAAGGCCAGAAATCGCATTTTAAAGTTGTGATCCCAAATTAAGCTCAGAATGTCGAAAAAACGCTTCTAAAGGCCAGAAATCGCATTTTAAAGTTGTGATCCCAAATTAAGCTCAGAATCCCGAAAAACGGCTTCTAAAGGCCAGAAATCGCATTTTAAAGTTGTGATCCCAAATTAAGCTCAGAATGTCGAAAAAACGCTTCTAAAGGCCAGAAATCGCATTTTAAAGTTGTGATCCCAAATTAAGCTCAGAATGTCGAAAAAACGCTTCTAAAGGCCAGCAATCGCATTTTAAAGTTGTGATCCCAAATTAAGCTCAGAATCGCTGAAAAACGCTTCTAAAGGCCAGACATCGCATTTTAAAGTTGTGATCCCAAATTAAGCTCAGAATGGCCAAAACACGCTTCTAAAGGCCAGAAATCGCATTTTAAAGTTGTGATCCCAAATTTAGCTCAGAATCGCTGAAAAACGCTTCTAAAGGCCAGAAATCGCATTTTAAAGTTGTGATCCCAAATTAAGCTCAGAATCACGAAAAAACGCTTCTAAAGGCCAGAAATCGCATTTTAAAGTTGTGATCCCAAATTGAGCTCAGAATCGCTGAAAAACGCTTCTAAAGGCCAGAAATCGCATTTTAAAGTTGTGATCCCAAATTAAGCCCAGAATCGCTGAAAAACGCTTCTAAAGGCCAGAAATCGCATTTTAAAGTTGTGATCCCAAATTAAGCTCAGAATCACGAAAAAACGCTTCTAAAGGCCAGAAATCGCATTTTAAAGTTGTGATCCCAAATTTAGCTCAGAATCGCTGAAAAACGCTTCTAAAGGCCAGAAATCGCATTTTAAAGTTGTGATCCCAAATTAAGCCCAGAATCGCTAAAAAGCGCTTCTAAAGGCCAGAAATCGCATTTTAAAGTTGTGATCCCAAATTAAGCTCAGAATCACGAAAAAACGCTTCTAAAGGCCAGAAATCGCATTTTAAAGTTGTGATCCCAAATTTAGCTCAGAATCGCTGAAAAACGCTTCTAAAGGCCAGAAATCGCATTTTAAAGTTGTGATCCCAAATTAAGCCCAGAATCGCTGAAAAACGCTTCTAAAGGCCAGAAATCGCATTTTAAAGTTGTGATCCCAAATTAAGCTCAGAATCACGAAAAAACGCTTCTAAAGGCCAGAAATCGCATTTTAAAGTTGTGATCCCAAATTAAGCTCAGAATCGCTGAAAAACGCTTCTAAAGGCCAGACATCGCATTTTAAAGTTGTGATCCCAAATTAAGCTCAGAATGGCCAAAAAACGCTTCTAAAGGCCAGAAATCGCATTTTAAAGTTGTGATCCCAAATTTAGCTCAGAATCGCTGAAAAACGCTTCTAAAGGCCAGAAATCGCATTTTAAAGTTGTGACCCAAATTAAGCTCAGAATGGCCAAAAAACGCTTCTAAAGGCCAGAAATCGCATTTTAAAGTTGTGATCCCAAATTTAGCTCAGAATCGCTGAAAAACGCTTCTAAAGGCCAGAAATCGCATTTTAAAGTTGTAATCCCAAATTAAGCTCAGAATCACGAAAAAACGCTTCTAAAGGCCAGAAATCGCATTTTAAAGTTGTGATCCCAAATTTAGCTCAGAATCGCTGAAAAACGCTTCTAAAGGCCAGAAATCGCATTTTAAAGTTGTGATCCCAAATTAAGCTCAGAATCACGAAAAAACGCTTCTAAAGGCCAGAAATCGCATTTTAAAGTTGTGATCCCAAATTTAGCTCAGAATCGCTGAAAAACGCTTCTAAAGGCCAGAAATCGCATTTTAAAGTTGTGATCCCAAATTAAGCTCAGAATGGCCAAAAAACGCTTCTAAAGGCCAGAAATCGCATTTTAAAGTTGTGATCCCAAATTTAGCTCAGAATCGCTGAAAAACGCTTCTAAAGGCCAGAAATCGCATTTTAAAGTTGTAATCCCAAATTAAGCTCAGAATCACGAAAAAACGCTTCTAAAGGCCAGAAATCGCATTTTAAAGTTGTGATCCCAAATTTAGCTCAGAATCGCTGAAAAACGCTTCTAAAGGCCAGAAATCGCATTTTAAAGTTGTGATCCCAAATTAAGCTCAGAATGGCCAAAAAACGCTTCTAAAGGCCAGAAATCGCATTTTAAAGTTGTGATCCCAAATTTAGCTCAGAATCGCTGAAAAACGCTTCTAAAGGCCAGAAATCGCATTTTAAAGTTGTGATCCAAATTAAGCTCAGAATGGCCAAAAAACGCTTCTAAAGGCCAGAAAACGCATTTTAAAGTTGTGATCCCAAATTAAGCTCAGAATGGCTAAAAAACGCTTCTAAAGGCCAGAAATCGCATTTTAAAGTTGTGATCCCAAATTAAGCTCAGAATCGCTGAAAAACGCTTCTAAAGGCCAGAAATCGCATTTTAAAGTTGTGATCCCAAATAAGGCCCAGAATCGCTGAAAAACGCTTCTAAAGGCCAGAAATCGCATTTTAAAGTTGTGATCCCAAATTAAGCTCAGAATGGCCAAAAAACGCTTCTAAAGGCCAGAAATCGCATTTTAAAGTTGTGATCCCAAATTTAGCTCAGAATCGCTGAAAAACGCTTCTAAAGGCCAGAAATCGCATTTTAAAGTTGTGATCCCAAATTTAGCTCAGAATGGCCAAAAAACGCTTCTAAAGGCCAGAAATCGCATTTTAAAGTTGTGATCCCAAATTTAGCTCAGAATCGCTGAAAAACGCTTCTAAAGGCCAGAAATCGCATTTTAAAGTTGTGACCCAAATTAAGCTCAGAATGGCCAAAAAACGCTTCTAAAGGCCAGAAATCGCATTTTAAAGTTGTGATCCCAAATTTAGCTCAGAATCGCTGAAAAACGCTTCTAAAGGCCAGAAATCGCATTTTAAAGTTGTGATCCCAAATTAAGCTCAGAATGGCCAAAAACGCTTCTAAAGGCCAGAAATCGCATTTTAAAGTTGTGATCCCAAATTTAGCTCAGAATCGCTGAAAAACGCTTCTAAAGGTCAGAAATCGCATTTTAAAGTTGTGACCCAAATTAAGCTCAGAATGGCCAAAAAACGCTTCTAAAGGCCAGAAATCGCATTTTAAAGTTGTGATCCCAAATTAAGCTCAGAATCGCTGAAAAACGCTTCTAAAGGCCAGAAATCGCATTTTAAAGTTGTGACCCAAATTAAGCTCAGAATGGCCAAAAAACGCTTCTAAAGGCCAGAAATCGCATTTTAAAGTTGTGATCCCAAATTAAGCTCAGAATCGCTGAAAAACGCTTCTAAAGGCCAGAAATCGCATTTTAAAGTTGTGATCCCAAATTAAGCTCAGAATGGCCAAAAAACGCTTCTAAAGGCCAGAAATCGCATTTTAAAGTTGTGATCCCAAATTAAGCTCAGAATCACGAAAAAACGCTTCTAAAGGCCAGAAATCGCATTTTAAAGTTGTGATCCCAAATTAAGCTCAGAATCACGAAAAAACGCTTCTAAAGGCCAGAAATCGCATTTTAAAGTTGTGATCCCAAATTAAGCTCAGAATCACGAAAAAACGCTTCTAAAGGCCAGAAATCGCATTTTAAAGTTGTGATCCCAAATTAAGCTCAGAATCACGAAAAAACGCTTCTAAAGGCCAGAAATCGCATTTTAAAGTTGTGATCCCAAATTAAGCTCAGAATGGCCAAAAAACGCTTCTAAAGGCCAGAAATCGCATTTTAAAGTTGTGATCCCAAATTTAGCTCAGAATCGCTGAAAAACGCTTCTAAAGGCCAGAAATCGCATTTTAAAGTTGTGATCCAAATTAAGCTCAGAATGGCCAAAAAACGCTTCTAAAGGCCAGAAATCGCATTTTAAAGTTGTGATCCCAAATTAAGCTCAGAATGGCTAAAAAACGCTTCTAAAGGCCAGAAATCGCATTTTAAAGTTGTGATCCCAAATTTAGCTCAGAATCGCTGAAAAACGCTTCTAAAGGCCAGAAATCGCATTTTAAAGTTGTGATCCCAAATAAGGCCCAGAATCGCTGAAAAACGCTTCTAAAGGCCAGAAATCGCATTTTAAAGTTGTGATCCCAAATTAAGCTCAGAATGGCCAAAAAACGCTTCTAAAGGCCAGAAATCGCATTTTAAAGTTGTGATCCCAAATTTAGCTCAGAATCGCTGAAAAACGCTTCTAAAGGCCAGAAATCGCATTTTAAAGTTGTGATCCCAAATTTAGCTCAGAATGGCCAAAAAACGCTTCTAAAGGCCAGAAATCGCATTTTAAAGTTGTGACCCAAATTAAGCTCAGAATGGCCAAAAAACGCTTCTAAAGGCCAGAAATCGCATTTTAAAGTTGTGATCCCAAATTTAGCTCAGAATCGCTGAAAAACGCTTCTAAAGGCCAGAAATCGCATTTTAAAGTTGTAATCCCAAATTAAGCTCAGAATCACGAAAAAACGCTTCTAAAGGCCAGAAATCGCATTTTAAAGTTGTGATCCCAAATTTAGCTCAGAATCACGAAAAAACGCTTCTAAAGGCCAGAAATCGCATTTTAAAGTTGTGATCCCAAATTAAGCTCAGAATGGCCAAAAAACGCTTCTAAAGGCCAGAAATCGCATTTTAAAGTTGTGATCCCAAATTTAGCTCAGAATCGCTGAAAAACGCTTCTAAAGGCCAGAAATCGCATTTTAAAGTTGTGATCCAAATTAAGCTCAGAATGGCCAAAAAACGCTTCTAAAGGCCAGAAATCGCATTTTAAAGTTGTGATCCCAAATTAAGCTCAGAATGGCTAAAAAACGCTTCTAAAGGCCAGAAATCGCATTTTAAAGTTGTGATCCCAAATTAAGCTCAGAATCGCTGAAAAACGCTTCTAAAGGCCAGAAATCGCATTTTAAAGTTGTGATCCCAAATAAGGCCCAGAATCGCTGAAAAACGCTTCTAAAGGCCAGAAATCGCATTTTAAAGTTGTGATCCCAAATTAAGCTCAGAATGGCCAAAAAACGCTTCTAAAGGCCAGAAATCGCATTTTAAAGTTGTGATCCCAAATTTAGCTCAGAATCGCTGAAAAACGCTTCTAAAGGCCAGAAATCGCATTTTAAAGTTGTGATCCCAAATTTAGCTCAGAATGGCCAAAAAACGCTTCTAAAGGCCAGAAATCGCATTTTAAAGTTGTGATCCCAAATTTAGCTCAGAATCGCTGAAAAACGCTTCTAAAGGCCAGAAATCGCATTTTAAAGTTGTGACCCAAATTAAGCTCAGAATGGCCAAAAAACGCTTCTAAAGGCCAGAAATCGCATTTTAAAGTTGTGATCCCAAATTTAGCTCAGAATCGCTGAAAAACGCTTCTAAAGGCCAGAAATCGCATTTTAAAGTTGTGATCCCAAATTAAGCTCAGAATGGCCAAAAACGCTTCTAAAGGCCAGAAATCGCATTTTAAAGTTGTGATCCCAAATTTAGGTCAGAATCGCTGAAAAACGCTTCTAAAGGCCAGAAATCGCATTTTAAAGTTGTGACCCAAATTAAGCTCAGAATGGCCAAAAAACGCTTCTAAAGGCCAGAAATCGCATTTTAAAGTTGTGATCCCAAATTAAGCTCAGAATCGCTGAAAAACGCTTCTAAAGGCCAGAAATCGCATTTTAAAGTTGTGATCCCAAATTAAGCTCAGAATGGCCAAAAAACGCTTCTAAAGGCCAGAAATCGCATTTTAAAGTTGTGATCCCAAATTAAGCTCAGAATCACGAAAAAACGCTTCTAAAGGCCAGAAATCGCATTTTAAAGTTGTGATCCCAAATTAAGCTCAGAATCGCTGAAAAACGCTTCTAAAGGCCAGAAATCGCATTTTAAAGTTGTGATCCCAAATTAAGCTCAGAATCACGAAAAAACGCTTCTAAAGGCCAGAAATCGCATTTTAAAGTTGTGATCCCAAATTAAGCTCAGAATCACGAAAAAACGCTTCTAAAGGCCAGAAATCGCATTTTAAAGTTGTGATCCCAAATTAAGCTCAGAATCACGAAAAAACGCTTCTAAAGGCCAGAAATCGCATTTTAAAGTTGTGATCCCAAATTAAGCTCAGAATCACGAAAAAACGCTTCTAAAGGCCAGAAATCGCATTTTAAAGTTGTGACCCAAATTAAGCTCAGAATGGCCAAAAAACGCTTCTAAAGGCCAGAAATCGCATTTTAAAGTTGTGACCCAAATTAAGCTCAGAATGGCCAAAAAACGCTTCTAAAGGCCAGAAATCGCATTTTAAAGTTGTGACCCAAATTAAGCTCAGAATGGCCAAAAAACGCTTCTAAAGGCCAGAAATCGCATTTTAAAGTTGTGACCCAAATTAAGCTCAGAATGGCCAAAAAACGCTTCTAAAGGCCAGAAATCGCATTTTAAAGTTGTGATCCCAAATTAAGCTCAGAATCGCTGAAAAACGCTTCTAAAGGCCAGAAATCGCATTTTAAAGTTGTGACCCAAATTAAGCTCAGAATGGCCAAAAAACGCTTCTAAAGGCCAGAAATCGCATTTTAAAGTTGTGACCCAAATTAAGCTCAGAATGGCCAAAAAACGGCTTCTAAAGGCCAGAAATCGCATTTTAAAGTTGTGATCCCAAATTTAGCTCAGAATCGCTGAAAAACGCTTCTAAAGGCCAGAAATCGCATTTTAAAGTTGTGATCCAAATTAAGCTCAGAATGGCCAAAAAACGCTTCTAAAGGCCAGAAATCGCATTTTAAAGTTGTGATCCCAAATTAAGCTCAGAATGGCCAAAAAACGCTTCTAAAGGCCAGAAATCGCATTTTAAAGTTGTGATCCCAAATTTAGCTCAGAATCGCTGAAAAACGCTTCTAAAGGCCAGAAATCGCATTTTAAAGTTGTGATCCCAAATTTAGCTCAGAATGGCCAAAAAACGCTTCTAAAGGCCAGAAATCGCATTTTAAAGTTGTGATCCCAAATTTAGCTCAGAATCGCTGAAAAACGTTCTAAAGGCCAGAAATCGCATTTTAAAGTTGTGATCCAAATTAAGCTCAGAATGGCCAAAAAACGCTTCTAAAGGCCAGAAATCGCATTTTAAAGTTGTGATCCCAAATTTAGCTCAGAATCGCTGAAAAACGCTTCTAAAGGCCAGAAATCGCATTTTAAAGTTGTGACCCAAATTAAGCTCAGAATGGCCAAAAAACGCTTCTAAAGGCCAGAAATCGCATTTTAAAGTTGTGATCCCAAATTTAGCTCAGAATCGCTGAAAAACGCTTCTAAAGGCCAGAAATCGCATTTTAAAGTTGTGATCCCAAATTAAGCTCAGAATGGCCAAAAACGCTTCTAAAGGCCAGAAATCGCATTTTAAAGTTGTGATCCCAAATTTAGGTCAGAATCGCTGAAAAACGCTTCTAAAGGCCAGAAATCGCATTTTAAAGTTGTGACCCAAATTAAGCTCAGAATGGCCAAAAAACGCTTCTAAAGGCCAGAAATCGCATTTTAAAGTTGTGATCCCAAATTAAGCTCAGAATCGCTGAAAAACGCTTCTAAAGGCCAGAAATCGCATTTTAAAGTTGTGATCCCAAATTAAGCTCAGAATGGCCAAAAAACGCTTCTAAAGGCCAGAAATCGCATTTTAAAGTTGTGATCCCAAATTAAGCTCAGAATCACGAAAAAACGCTTCTAAAGGCCAGAAATCGCATTTTAAAGTTGTGATCCCAAATTAAGCTCAGAATCGCTGAAAAACGCTTCTAAAGGCCAGAAATCGCATTTTAAAGTTGTGATCCCAAATTAAGCTCAGAATCACGAAAAAACGCTTCTAAAGGCCAGAAATCGCATTTTAAAGTTGTGATCCCAAATTAAGCTCAGAATCACGAAAAAACGCTTCTAAAGGCCAGAAATCGCATTTTAAAGTTGTGATCCCAAATTAAGCTCAGAATCACGAAAAAACGCTTCTAAAGGCCAGAAATCGCATTTTAAAGTTGTGATCCCAAATTAAGCTCAGAATCACGAAAAAACGCTTCTAAAGGCCAGAAATCGCATTTTAAAGTTGTGACCCAAATTAAGCTCAGAATGGCCAAAAAACGCTTCTAAAGGCCAGAAATCGCATTTTAAAGTTGTGACCCAAATTAAGCTCAGAATGGCCAAAAAACGCTTCTAAAGGCCAGAAATCGCATTTTAAAGTTGTGACCCAAATTAAGCTCAGAATGGCCAAAAAACGCTTCTAAAGGCCAGAAATCGCATTTTAAAGTTGTGATCCCAAATTAAGCTCAGAATCGCTGAAAAACGCTTCTAAAGGCCAGAAATCGCATTTTAAAGTTGTGACCCAAATTAAGCTCAGAATGGCCAAAAAACGCTTCTAAAGGCCAGAAATCGCATTTTAAAGTTGTGACCCAAATTAAGCTCAGAATGGCCAAAAAACGGCTTCTAAAGGCCAGAAATCGCATTTTAAAGTTGTGATCCCAAATTTAGCTCAGAATCGCTGAAAAACGCTTCTAAAGGCAAGAAATCGCATTTTAAAGTTGTGATCCAAATTAAGCTCAGAATGGCCAAAAAACGCTTCTAAAGGCCAGAAATCGCATTTTAAAGTTGTGATCCCAAATTAAGCTCAGAATGGCCAAAAAACGCTTCTAAAGGCCAGAAATCGCATTTTAAAGTTGTGATCCCAAATTTAGCTCAGAATCGCTGAAAAACGCTTCTAAAGGCCAGAAATCGCATTTTAAAGTTGTGATCCCAAATTTAGCTCAGAATGGCCAAAAAACGCTTCTAAAGGCCAGAAATCGCATTTTAAAGTTGTGATCCCAAATTTAGCTCAGAATCGCTGAAAAACGTTCTAAAGGCCAGAAATCGCATTTTAAAGTTGTGATCCAAATTAAGCTCAGAATGGCCAAAAAACGCTTCTAAAGGCCAGAAATCGCATTTTAAAGTTGTGATCCCAAATTTAGCTCAGAATCGCTGAAAAACGCTTCTAAAGGCCAGAAATCGCATTTTAAAGTTGTGATCCAAATTAAGCTCAGAATCGCTGAAAAACGCTTCTAAAGGCCAGAAATCGCATTTTAAAGTTGTGATCCCAAATAAGGCCCAGAATCGCTGAAAAACGCTTCTAAAGGCCAGAAATCGCATTTTAAAGTTGTGATCCCAAACTAAGCTCAGAATGGCCAAAAAACGCTTCTGAAGGCCAGAAATCGCATTTTAAAGTTGTGATCCCAAATTTAGCTCAGAATCGCTGAAAAACGCTTCTAAAGGCCAGAAATCGCATTTTAAAGTTGTGATCCAAATTAAGCTCAGAATGGCCAAAAAACGCTTCTAAAGGCCAGAAATCGCATTTTAAAGTTGTGATCCCAAATTAAGCTCAGAATGGCTAAAAAACGCTTCTAAAGGCCAGAAATCGCATTTTAAAGTTGTGATCCCAAATTAAGCTCAGAATCGCTGAAAAACGCTTCTAAAGGCCAGAAATCGCATTTTAAAGTTGTGATCCCAAATTAAGCTCAGAATCGCTGAAAAACGCTTCTAAAGGCCAGAAATCGCATTTTAAAGTTGTGATCCCAAATTAAGCTCAGAATCACGAAAAAACGCTTCTAAAGGCCAGAAATCGCATTTTAAAGTTGTGATCCCAAATTAAGCTCAGAATCACGAAAAAACGCTTCTAAAGGCCAGAAATCGCATTTTAAAGTTGTGATCCCAAATTAAGCTCAGAATCACGAAAAAACGCTTCTAAAGGCCAGAAATCGCATTTTAAAGTTGTGATCCCAAATTAAGCTCAGAATGGCCAAAAAACGCTTCTAAAGGCCAGAAATCGCATTTTAAAGTTGTGATCCCAAATTTAGCTCAGAATCGCTGAAAAACGCTTCTAAAGGCCAGAAATCGCATTTTAAAGTTGTGACCCAAATTAAGCTCAGAATGGCCAAAAAACGCTTCTAAAGGCCAGAAATCGCATTTTAAAGTTGTGATCCCAAATTTAGCTCAGAATCGCTGAAAAACGCTTCTAAAGGCCAGAAATCGCATTTTAAAGTTGTGATCCCAAATTAAGCTCAGAATGGCCAAAAAACGCTTCTAAAGGCCAGAAATCGCATTTTAAAGTTGTGATCCCAAATTAAGCTCAGAATCGCGAAAAAACGCTTCTAAAGGCCAGAAATCGCATTTTAAAGTTGTGACCCAAATTAAGCTCAGAATGGCCAAAAAAACGCTTCTAAAGGCCAGAAATCGCATTTTAAAGTTGTGATCCCAAATTAAGCTCAGAATCGCTGAAAAACGCTTCTAAAGGCCAGAAATCGCATTTTAAAGTTGTGATCCCAAATTAAGCTCAGAATCACGAAAAAACGCTTCTAAAGGCCAGAAATCGCATTTTAAAGTTGTGATCCCAAATTAAGCTCAGAATCGCTGAAAAACGCTTCTAAAGGCCAGAAATCGCATTTTAAAGTTGTGATCCCAAATTAAGCTCAGAATCACGAAAAAACGCTTCTAAAGGCCAGAAATCGCATTTTAAAGTTGTGATCCCAAATTAAGCTCAGAATCACGAAAAAACGCTTCTAAAGGCCAGAAATCGCATTTTAAAGTTGTGATCCCAAATTAAGCTCAGAATCACGAAAAAACGCTTCTAAAGGCCAGAAATCGCATTTTAAAGTTGTGATCCCAAATTAAGCTCAGAATCCCGAAAAACGGCTTCTAAAGGCCAGAAATCGCATTTTAAAGTTGTGATCCCAAATTAAGCTCAGAATCACGAAAAAACGCTTCTAAAGGCCAGAAATCGCATTTTAAAGTTGTGATCCCAAATTAAGCTCAGAATCACGAAAAAACGCTTCTAAAGGCCAGAAATCGCATTTTAAAGTTGTGATCCCAAATTAAGCTCAGAATGGCAAAAAAACGCTTCTAAAGGCCAGAAATCGCATTTTAAAGTTGTGATCCCAAATTAAGCTCAGAATGGCCAAAAAACGCTTCTAAAGGCCAGAAATCGCATTTTAAAGTTGTGATCCCAAATTAAGCTCAGAATCCCGAAAAACGGCTTCTAAAGGCCAGAAATCGCATTTTAAAGTTGTGATCCCAAATTAAGCTCAGAATCACGAAAAAACGCTTCTAAAGGCCAGAAATCGCATTTTAAAGTTGTGATCCCAAATTAAGCTCAGAATCACGAAAAAACGCTTCTAAAGGCCAGAAATCGCATTTTAAAGTTGTGATCCCAAATTAAGCTCAGAATGGCAAAAAAACGCTTCTAAAGGCCAGAAATCGCATTTTAAAGTTGTGATCCCAAATTAAGCTCAGAATCACGAAAAAACGCTTCTAAAGGCCAGAAATCGCATTTTAAAGTTGTGATCCCAAATTAAGCTCAGAATGGCCAAAAAACGCTTCTAAAGGCCAGAAATCGCATTTTAAAGTTGTGATCCCAAATTAAGCTCAGAATCACGAAAAAACGCTTCTTAAGGGCCAGAAATCGCATTTTAAAGTTGTGATCCCAAATTAAGCTCAGAATCACGAAAAAACGCTTCTAAAGGCCAGAAATCGCATTTTAAAGTTGTGATCCCAAATTAAGCTCAGAATCACGAAAAAACGCTTCTAAAGGCCAGAAATCGCATTTTAAAGTTGTGATCCCAAATTAAGCTCAGAATCCCGAAAAACGGCTTCTAAAGGCCAGAAATCGCATTTTAAAGTTGTGATCCCAAATTAAGCTCAGAATCACGAAAAAACGCTTCTAAAGGCCAGAAATCGCATTTTAAAGTTGTGATCCCAAATTTAGCTCAGAATCGCTGAAAAACGCTTCTAAAGGCCAGAAATCGCATTTTAAAGTTGTGATCCAAATTAAGCTCAGAATGGCCAAAAAACGCTAGAAATCGCATTTTAAAGTTGTGATCCCAAATTTAGCTCAGAATCGCTGAAAAACGCTTCTAAAGGCCAGAAATCGCATTTTAAAGTTGTGATCCCAAATAAGGCCCAGAATCGCTGAAAAACGCTTCTAAAGGCCAGAAATCGCATTTTAAAGTTGTGATCCCAAATTAAGCTCAGAATGGCCAAAAAACGCTTCTGAAGGCCAGAAATCGCATTTTAAAGTTGTGATCCCAAATTTAGCTCAGAATCGCTGAAAAACGCTTCTAAAGGCCAGAAATCGCATTTTAAAGTTGTGATCCAAATTAAGCTCAGAATGGCCAAAAAACGCTTCTAAAGGCCAGAAATCGCATTTTAAAGTTGTGATCCCAAATTAAGCTCAGAATGGCTAAAAAACGCTTCTAAAGGCCAGAAATCGCATTTTAAAGTTGTGATCCCAAATTAAGCTCAGAATCGCTGAAAAACGCTTCTAAAGGCCAGAAATCGCATTTTAAAGTTGTGATCCCAAATTAAGCTCAGAATCACGAAAAAACGCTTCTAAAGGCCAGAAATCGCATTTTAAAGTTGTGATCCCAAATTTAGCTCAGAATCGCTGAAAAACGCTTCTAAAGGCCAGAAATCGCATTTTAAAGTTGTGACCCAAATTAAGCTCAGAATGGCCAAAAAACGCTTCTAAAGGCCAGAAATCGCATTTTAAAGTTGTGATCCCAAATTTAGCTCAGAATCGCTGAAAAACGCTTCTAAAGGCCAGAAATCGCATTTTAAAGTTGTGATCCAAATTAAGCTCAGAATGGCCAAAAAACGCTTCTAAAGGCCAGAAATCCCATTTTAAAGTTGTGATCCCAAATTAAGCTCAGAATGGCTAAAAAACGCTTCTAAAGGCCAGAAATCGCATTTTAAAGTTGTGATCCCAAATTAAGCCCAGAATCGCTGAAAAACGCTTCTAAAGGCCAGAAATCGCATTTTAAAGTTGTGATCCCAAATTAAGCTCAGAATCACGAAAAAACGCTTCTAAAGGCCAGAAATCGCATTTTAAAGTTGTGATCCCAAATTAAGCTCAGAATCACGAAAAAACGCTTCTAAAGGCCAGAAATCGCATTTTAAAGTTGTGATCCCAAATTAAGCTCAGAATCACGAAAAAACGCTTCTAAAGGCCAGACATCGCATTTTAAAGTTGTGATCCCAAATTAAGCTCAGAATGGCCAAAAAACGCTTCTAAAGGCCAGAAATCGCATTTTAAAGTTGTGATCTCAAATTTAGCTCAGAATCGCTGAAAAACGCTTCTAAAGGCCAGAAATCGCATTTTAAAGTTGTGACCCAAATTAAGCTCAAAATGGCCAAAAAACGCTTCTAAAGGCCAGAAATCGCATTTTAAAGTTGTGATCCCAAATTAAGCTCAGAATCGCTGAAAAACGCTTCTAAAGGCCAGACATCGCATTTTAAAGTTGTGATCCCAAATTAAGCTCAGAATGGCCAAAAAACGCTTCTAAAGGCCAGAAATCGCATTTTAAAGTTGTGATCCCAAATTTAGCTCAGAATCGCTGAAAAACGCTTCTAAAGGCCAGAAATCGCATTTTAAAGTTGTGACCCAAATTAAGCTCAAAATGGCCAAAAAACGCTTCTAAAGGCCAGAAATCGCATTTTAAAGTTGTGATCCCAAATTAAGCTCAGAATGGCCAAAAAACGCTTCTAAAGGCCAGAAATCGCATTTTAAAGTTGTGATCCCAAATTAAGCTCAGAATGGCCAAAAAACGCTTCTAAAGGCCAGAAATCGCATTTTAAAGTTGTGATCCCAAATTTAGCTCAGAATCGCTGAAAAACGCTTCTAAAGGCCAGAAATCGCATTTTAAAGTTGTGATCCCAAATTTAGCTCAGAATGGCCAAAAAACGCTTCTAAAGGCCAGAAATCGCATTTTAAAGTTGTGATCCCAAATTAAGCTCAGAATCACGAAAAAACGCTTCTAAAGGCCAGAAATCGCATTTTAAAGTTGTGATCCCAAATTAAGCTCAGAATGGCCAAAAAACGCTTCTAAAGGCCAGAAATCGCATTTTAAAGTTGTGATCCCAAATTAAGCTCAGAATGGCCAAAAAACGCTTCTAAAGGCCAGAAATCGCATTTTAAAGTTGTGATCCCAAATTTAGCTCAGAATCGCTGAAAAACGCTTCTAAAGGCCAGAAATCGCATTTTAAAGTTGTGATCCCAAATTTAGCTCAGAATGGCCAAAAAACGCTTCTAAAGGCCAGAAATCGCATTTTAAAGTTGTGATCCCAAATTTAGCTCAGAATCGCTGAAAAACGTTCTAAAGGCCAGAAATCGCATTTTAAAGTTGTGATCCAAATTAAGCTCAGAAAGGCCAAAAAACGCTTCTAAAGGCCAGAAATCGCATTTTAAAGTTGTGATCCCAAATTTAGCTCAGAATCGCTGAAAAACGCTTCTAAAGGCCAGAAATCGCATTTTAAAGTTGTGATCCAAATTAAGCTCAGAATCGCTGAAAAACGCTTCTAAAGGCCAGAAATCGCATTTTAAAGTTGTGATCCCAAATAAGGCCCAGAATCGCTGAAAAACGCTTCTAAAGGCCAGAAATCGCATTTTAAAGTTGTGATCCCAAACTAAGCTCAGAATGGCCAAAAAACGCTTCTGAAGGCCAGAAATCGCATTTTAAAGTTGTGATCCCAAATTTAGCTCAGAATCGCTGAAAAACGCTTCTAAAGGCCAGAAATCGCATTTTAAAGTTGTGATCCAAATTAAGCTCAGAATGGCCAAAAAACGCTTCTAAAGGCCAGAAATCGCATTTTAAAGTTGTGATCCCAAATTAAGCTCAGAATGGCTAAAAAACGCTTCTAAAGGCCAGAAATCGCATTTTAAAGTTGTGATCCCAAATTAAGCTCAGAATCGCTGAAAAACGCTTCTAAAGGCCAGAAATCGCATTTTAAAGTTGTGATCCCAAATTAAGCTCAGAATCGCTGAAAAACGCTTCTAAAGGCCAGAAATCGCATTTTAAAGTTGTGATCCCAAATTAAGCTCAGAATCACGAAAAAACGCTTCTAAAGGCCAGAAATCGCATTTTAAAGTTGTGATCCCAAATTAAGCTCAGAATCGCTGAAAAACGCTTCTAAAGGCCAGAAATCGCATTTTAAAGTTGTGATCCCAAATTAAGCTCAGAATCACGAAAAAACGCTTCTAAAGGCCAGAAATCGCATTTTAAAGTTGTGATCCCAAATTAAGCTCAGAATCACGAAAAAACGCTTCTAAAGGCCAGAAATCGCATTTTAAAGTTGTGATCCCAAATTAAGCTCAGAATCACGAAAAAACGCTTCTAAAGGCCAGAAATCGCATTTTAAAGTTGTGATCCCAAATTAAGCTCAGAATGGCCAAAAAACGCTTCTAAAGGCCAGAAATCGCATTTTAAAGTTGTGATCCCAAATTTAGCTCAGAATCGCTGAAAAACGCTTCTAAAGGCCAGAAATCGCATTTTAAAGTTGTGACCCAAATTAAGCTCAGAATGGCCAAAAAACGCTTCTAAAGGCCAGAAATCGCATTTTAAAGTTGTGATCCCAAATTTAGCTCAGAATCGCTGAAAAACGCTTCTAAAGGCCAGAAATCGCATTTTAAAGTTGTGATCCCAAATTAAGCTCAGAATGGCCAAAAAACGCTTCTAAAGGCCAGAAATCGCATTTTAAAGTTGTGATCCCAAATTAAGCTCAGAATCGCGAAAAAACGCTTCTAAAGGCCAGAAATCGCATTTTAAAGTTGTGACCCAAATTAAGCTCAGAATGGCCAAAAAACGCTTCTAAAGGCCAGAAATCGCATTTTAAAGTTGTGATCCCAAATTAAGCTCAGAATCGCTGAAAAACGCTTCTAAAGGCCAGAAATCGCATTTTAAAGTTGTGATCCCAAATTAAGCTCAGAATCACGAAAAAACGCTTCTAAAGGCCAGAAATCGCATTTTAAAGTTGTGATCCCAAATTAAGCTCAGAATCACGAAAAAACGCTTCTAAAGGCCAGAAATCGCATTTTAAAGTTGTGATCCCAAATTAAGCTCAGAATCCCGAAAAACGGCTTCTAAAGGCCAGAAATCGCATTTTAAAGTTGTGATCCCAAATTAAGCTCAGAATCACGAAAAAACGCTTCTAAAGGCCAGAAATCGCATTTTAAAGTTGTGATCCCAAATTAAGCTCAGAATCACGAAAAAACGCTTCTAAAGGCCAGAAATCGCATTTTAAAGTTGTGATCCCAAATTAAGCTCAGAATGGCAAAAAAACGCTTCTAAAGGCCAGAAATCGCATTTTAAAGTTGTGATCCCAAATTAAGCTCAGAATGGCCAAAAAACGCTTCTAAAGGCCAGAAATCGCATTTTAAAGTTGTGATCCCAAATTAAGCTCAGAATCCCGAAAAACGGCTTCTAAAGGCCAGAAATCGCATTTTAAAGTTGTGATCCCAAATTAAGCTCAGAATCACGAAAAAACGCTTCTAAAGGCCAGAAATCGCATTTTAAAGTTGTGATCCCAAATTAAGCTCAGAATGGCAAAAAAACGCTTCTAAAGGCCAGAAATCGCATTTTAAAGTTGTGATCCCAAATTAAGCTCAGAATCACGAAAAAACGCTTCTAAAGGCCAGAAATCGCATTTTAAAGTTGTGATCCCAAATTAAGCTCAGAATGGCCAAAAAACGCTTCTAAAGGCCAGAAATCGCATTTTAAAGTTGTGATCCCAAATTAAGCTCAGAATCACGAAAAAACGCTTCTTAAGGGCCAGAAATCGCATTTTAAAGTTGTGATCCCAAATTAAGCTCAGAATCACGAAAAAACGCTTCTAAAGGCCAGAAATCGCATTTTAAAGTTGTGATCCCAAATTAAGCTCAGAATCACGAAAAACGCTTCTAAAGGCCAGAAATCGCATTTTAAAGTTGTGATCCCAAATTAAGCTCAGAATCACGAAAAAACGCTTCTAAAGGCCAGAAATCGCATTTTAAAGTTGTGATCCCAAATTTAGCTCAGAATCGCTGAAAAACGCTTCTAAAGGCCAGAAATCGCATTTTAAAGTTGTGATCCAAATTAAGCTCAGAATGGCCAAAAAACGCTAGAAATCGCATTTTAAAGTTGTGATCCCAAATTTAGCTCAGAATCGCTGAAAAACGCTTCTAAAGGCCAGAAATCGCATTTTAAAGTTGTGATCCAAATTAAGCTCAGAATCGCTGAAAAACGCTTCTAAAGGCCAGAAATCGCATTTTAAAGTTGTGATCCCAAATAAGGCCCAGAATCGCTGAAAAACGCTTCTAAAGGCCAGAAATCGCATTTTAAAGTTGTGATCCCAAATTAAGCTCAGAATGGCCAAAAAACGCTTCTGAAGGCCAGAAATCGCATTTTAAAGTTGTGATCCCAAATTTAGCTCAGAATCGCTGAAAAACGCTTCTAAAGGCCAGAAATCGCATTTTAAAGTTGTGATCCAAATTAAGCTCAGAATGGCCAAAAAACGCTTCTAAAGGCCAGAAATCGCATTTTAAAGTTGTGATCCCAAATTAAGCTCAGAATGGCTAAAAAACGCTTCTAAAGGCCAGAAATCGCATTTTAAAGTTGTGATCCCAAATTAAGCTCAGAATCGCTGAAAAACGCTTCTAAAGGCCAGAAATCGCATTTTAAAGTTGTGATCCCAAATTAAGCTCAGAATCACGAAAAAACGCTTCTAAAGGCCAGAAATCGCATTTTAAAGTTGTGATCCCAAATTTAGCTCAGAATCGCTGAAAAACGCTTCTAAAGGCCAGAAATCGCATTTTAAAGTTGTGACCCAAATTAAGCTCAGAATGGCCAAAAAACGCTTCTAAAGGCCAGAAATCGCATTTTAAAGTTGTGATCCCAAATTTAGCTCAGAATCGCTGAAAAACGCTTCTAAAGGCCAGAAATCGCATTTTAAAGTTGTGATCCAAATTAAGCTCAGAATGGCCAAAAAACGCTTCTAAAGGCCAGAAATCCCATTTTAAAGTTGTGATCCCAAATTAAGCTCAGAATGGCTAAAAAACGCTTCTAAAGGCCAGAAATCGCATTTTAAAGTTGTGATCCCAAATTAAGCCCAGAATCGCTGAAAAACGCTTCTAAAGGCCAGAAATCGCATTTTAAAGTTGTGATCCCAAATTAAGCTCAGAATCACGAAAAAACGCTTCTAAAGGCCAGAAATCGCATTTTAAAGTTGTGATCCCAAATTAAGCTCAGAATCACGAAAAAACGCTTCTAAAGGCCAGAAATCGCATTTTAAAGTTGTGATCCCAAATTAAGCTCAGAATCGCTGAAAAACGCTTCTAAAGGCCAGACATCGCATTTTAAAGTTGTGATCCCAAATTAAGCTCAGAATGGCCAAAAAACGCTTTTAAAGGCCAGAAATCGCATTTTAAAGTTGTGATCCCAAATTTAGCTCAGAATCGCTGAAAAACGCTTCTAAAGGCCAGAAATCGCATTTTAAAGTTGTGACCCAAATTAAGCTCAAAATGGCCAAACAACGCTTCTAAAGGCCAGAAATCGCATTTTAAAGTTGTGATCCCAAATTAAGCTCAGAATCGCTGAAAAACGCTTCTAAAGGCCAGAAATCGCATTTTAAAGTTGTGACCCAAATTAAGCTCAGAATGGCCAAAAAACGCTTCTAAAGGCCAGAAATCGCATTTTAAAGTTGTGATCCCAAATTAAGCTCAGAATCGCTGAAAAACGCTTCTAAAGGCCAGAAATCGCATTTTAAAGTTGTGATCCCAAATTAAGCTCAGAATGGCCAAAAAACGCTTCTAAAGGCCAGAAATCGCATTTTAAAGTTGTGATCCCAAATTAAGCTCAGAATCACGAAAAAACGCTTCTAAAGGCCAGATATCGCATTTTAAAGTTGTGATCCCAAATTAAGCTCAGAATCGCTGAAAAACGCTTCTAAAGGCCAGAAATCGCATTTTAAAGTTGTGATCCCAAATTAAGCTCAGAATCACGAAAAAACGCTTCTAAAGGCCAGAAATCGCATTTTAAAGTTGTGATCCCAAATTAAGCTCAGAATCCCGAAAAAACGCTTCTAAAGGCCAGAAATCGCATTTTAAAGTTGTGATCCCAAATTAAGCTCAGAATCACGAAAAAACGCTTCTAAAGGCCAGAAATCGCATTTTAAAGTTGTGATCCCAAATTAAGCTCAGAATGGCCAAAAAACGCTTCTAAAGGCCAGAAATCGCATTTTAAAGTTGTGATCCCAAATTTAGCTCAGAATCGCTGAAAAACGCTTCTAAAGGCCAGAAATCGCATTTTAAAGTTGTGACCCAAATTAAGCTCAGAATGGCCAAAAAACGCTTCTAAAGGCCAGAAATCGCATTTTAAAGTTGTGATCCCAAATTTAGCTCAGAATCGCTGAAAAACGCTTCTAAAGGCCAGAAATCGCATTTTAAAGTTGTGATCCCAAATTAAGCTCAGAATGGCCAAAAAACGCTTCTAAAGGCCAGAAATCGCATTTTAAAGTTGTGATCCCAAATTAAGCTCAGAATCACGAAAAAACGCTTCTAAAGGCCAGAAATCGCATTTTAAAGTTGTGACCCAAATTAAGCTCAGAATGGCCAAAAAACGCTTCTAAAGGCCAGAAATCGCATTTTAAAGTTGTGATCCCAAATTAAGCTCAGAATCGCTGAAAAACGCTTCTAAAGGCCAGAAATCGCATTTTAAAGTTGTGACCCAAATTAAGCTCAGAATGGCCAAAAAACGCTTCTAAAGGCCAGAAATCGCATTTTAAAGTTGTGATCCCAAATTAAGCTCAGAATCGCTGAAAAACGCTTCTAAAGGCCAGAAATCGCATTTTAAAGTTGTGATCCCAAATTAAGCTCAGAATCACGAAAAAACGCTTCTAAAGGCCAGAAATCGCATTTTAAAGTTGTGATCCCAAATTAAGCTCAGAATCGCTGAAAAACGCTTCTAAAGGCCAGAAATCGCATTTTAAAGTTGTGATCCCAAATTAAGCTCAGAATCACGAAAAAACGCTTCTAAAGGCCAGAAATCGCATTTTAAAGTTGTGATCCCAAATTAAGCTCAGAATCACGAAAAAACGCTTCTAAAGGCCAGAAATCGCATTTTAAAGTTGTGATCCCAAATTAAGCTCAGAATCACGAAAAAACGCTTCTAAAGGCCAGAAATCGCATTTTAAAGTTGTGATCCCAAATTAAGCTCAGAATCCCGAAAAACGGCTTCTAAAGGCCAGAAATCGCATTTTAAAGTTGTGATCCCAAATTAAGCTCAGAATCACGAAAAAACGCTTCTAAAGGCCAGAAATCGCATTTTAAAGTTGTGATCCCAAATTAAGCTCAGAATCACGAAAAAACGCTTCTAAAGGCCAGAAATCGCATTTTAAAGTTGTGATCCCAAATTAAGCTCAGAATGGCAAAAAAACGCTTCTAAAGGCCAGAAATCGCATTTTAAAGTTGTGATCCCAAATTAAGCTCAGAATCACGAAAAAACGCTTCTAAAGGCCAGAAATCGCATTTTAAAGTTGTGATCCCAAATTAAGCTCAGAATCACGAAAAAACGCTTCTAAAGGCCAGAAATCGCATTTTAAAGAAGTGATCCCAAATTAAGCTCAGAATCACGAAAAAACGCTTCTAAAGGCCAGAAATCGCATTTTAAAGTTGTGATCCCAAATTAAGCTCAGAATGGCCAAAAAACGCTTCTAAAGGCCAGAAATCGCATTTTAAAGTTGTGATCCCAAATTAAGCTCAGAATCCCGAAAAACGCTTCTAAAGGCCAGAAATCGCATTTTAAAGTTGTGATCCCAAATTAAGCTCAGAATCCCGAAAAACGGCTTCTAAAGGCCAGAAATCGCATTTTAAAGTTGTGATCCCAAATTAAGCTCAGAATGGCAAAAAAACGCTTCTAAAGGCCAGAAATCGCATTTTAAAGTTGTGATCCCAAATTAAGC
>NC_073691.1:8905072-8973794 GCF_029784155.1 Uranotaenia lowii
TCAGAATCACGAAAAAACGCTTCTAAAGGCCAGAAATCGCATTTTAAAGTTGTGATCCCAAATTAAGCTCAGAATGGCAAAAAAACGCTTCTAAAGGCCAGAAATCGCATTTTAAAGTTGTGATCCCAAATTAAGCTCAGAATCACGAAAAAACGCTTCTAAAGGCCAGAAATCGCATTTTAAAGTTGTGATCCCAAATTAAGCTCAGAATGGCCAAAAAACGCTTCTAAAGGCCAGAAATCGCATTTTAAAGTTGTGATCCCAAATTAAGCTCAGAATCACGAAAAAACGCCTCTAAAGGCCAGAAATCGCATTTTAAAGTTGTGATCCCAAATTAAGCTCAGAATCCCGAAAAACGGCTTCTAAAGGCCAGAAATCGCATTTTAAAGTTGTGATCCCAAATTATGCTCAGAATCCCGAAAAACGGCTTCTAAAGGCCAGAAATCGCATTTTAAAGTTGTGATCCCAAATTAAGCTCAGAATCACGAAAAAACGCTTCTAAAGGCCAGAAATCGCATTTTAAAGTTGTGATCCCAAATTAAGCTCAGAATGGCAAAAAAACGCTTCTAAAGGCCAGAAATCGCATTTTAAAGTTGTGATCCCAAATTAAGCTCAGAATCCCGAAAAACGGCTTCTAAAGGCCAGAAATCGCATTTTAAAGTTGTGATCCCAAATTAAGCTCAGAATCACGAAAAAACGCTTCTAAAGGCCAGAAATCGCATTTTAAAGTTGTGATCCCAAATTAAGCTCAGAATCACGAAAAAACGCTTCTAAAGGCCAGAAATCGCATTTTAAAGTTGTGATCCCAAATTAAGCTCAGAATGGCAAAAAAACGCTTCTAAAGGCCAGAAATCGCATTTTAAAGTTGTGATCCCAAATTAAGCTCAGAATGGCAAAAAAACGCTTCTAAAGGCCAGAAATCGCATTTTAAAGTTGTGATCCCAAATTAAGCTCAGAATCCCGAAAAACGGCTTCTAAAGGCCAGAAATCGCATTTTAAAGTTGTGATCCCAAATTAAGCTCAGAATCACGAAAAAACGCTTCTAAAGGCCAGAAATCGCATTTTAAAGTTGTGATCCCAAATTAAGCTCAGAATCACGAAAAAACGCTTCTAAAGGCCAGAAATCGCATTTTAAAGTTGTGATCCCAAATTAAGCTCAGAATGGCAAAAAAACGCTTCTAAAGGCCAGAAATCGCATTTTAAAGTTGTGATCCCAAATTAAGCTCAGAATGGCAAAAAAACGCTTCTAAAGGCCAGAAATCGCATTTTAAAGTTGTGATCCCAAATTAAGCTCAGAATCACGAAAAAACGCTTCTAAAGGCCAGAAATCGCATTTTAAAGTTGTGATCCCAAATTAAGCTCAGAATCCCGAAAAACGGCTTCTAAAGGCCAGAAATCGCATTTTAAAGTTGTGATCCCAAATTAAGCTCAGAATCACGAAAAAACGCTTCTAAAGGCCAGAAATCGCATTTTAAAGTTGTGATCCCAAATTAAGCTCAGAATGGCAAAAAAACGCTTCTAAAGGCCAGAAATCGCATTTTAAAGTTGTGATCCCAAATTAAGCTCAGAATCACGAAAAAACGCTTCTAAAGGCCAGAAATCGCATTTTAAAGTTGTGATCCCAAATTAAGCTCAGAATGGCAAAAAAACGCTTCTAAAGGCCAGAAATCGCATTTTAAAGTTGTGATCCCAAATTAAGCTCAGAATCACGAAAAAACGCCTCTAAAGGCCAGAAATCGCATTTTAAAGTTGTGATCCCAAATTAAGCTCAGAATCCCGAAAAACGGCTTCTAAAGGCCAGAAATCGCATTTTAAAGTTGTGATCCCAAATTAAGCTCAGAATCCCGAAAAACGGCTTCTAAAGGCCAGAAATCGCATTTTAAAGTTGTGATCCCAAATTAAGCTCAGAATGGCAAAAAAACGCTTCTAAAGGCCAGAAATCGCATTTTAAAGTTGTGATCCCAAATTAAGCTCAGAATCACGAAAAAACGCTTCTAAAGGCCAGAAATCGCATTTTAAAGTTGTGATCCCAAATTAAGCTCAGAATGGCAAAAAAACGCTTCTAAAGGCCAGAAATCGCATTTTAAAGTTGTGATCCCAAATTAAGCTCAGAATCCCGAAAAACGGCTTCTAAAGGCCAGAAATCGCATTTTAAAGTTGTGATCCCAAATTAAGCTCAGAATCACGAAAAAACGCTTCTAAAGGCCAGAAATCGCATTTTAAAGTTGTGATCCCAAATTAAGCTCAGAATGGCAAAAAAACGCTTCTAAAGGCCAGAAATCGCATTTTAAAGTTGTGATCCCAAATTAAGCTCAGAATCACGAAAAAACGCTTCTAAAGGCCAGAAATCGCATTTTAAAGTTGTGATCCCAAATTAAGCTCAGAATGGCAAAAAAACGCTTCTAAAGGCCAGAAATCGCATTTTAAAGTTGTGATCCCAAATTAAGCTCAGAATCCCGAAAAACGGCTTCTAAAGGCCAGAAATCGCATTTTAAAGTTGTGATCCCAAATTAAGCTCAGAATCACGAAAAAACGCTTCTAAAGGCCAGAAATCGCATTTTAAAGTTGTGATCCCAAATTAAGCTCAGAATCACGAAAAAACGCTTCTAAAGGCCAGAAATCGCATTTTAAAGTTGTGATCCCAAATTAAGCTCAGAATGGCAAAAAAACGCTTCTAAAGGCCAGAAATCGCATTTTAAAGTTGTGATCCCAAATTAAGCTCAGAATCACAAAAAAACGCTTCTAAAGGCCAGAAATCGCATTTTAAAGTTGTGATCCCAAATTAAGCTCAGAATCACGAAAAAACGCTTCTAAAGGCCAGAAATCGCATTTTAAAGTTGTGATCCCAAATTAAGCTCAGAATCACGAAAAAACGCTTCTAAAGGCCAGAAATCGCATTTTAAAGTTGTGATCCCAAATTAAGCTCAGAATCACGAAAAAACGCCTCTAAAGGCCAGAAATCGCATTTTAAAGTTGTGATCCCAAATTAAGCTCAGAATCCCGAAAAACGGCTTCTAAAGGCCAGAAATCGCATTTTAAAGTTGTGATCCCAAATTAAGCTCAGAATCCCGAAAAACGGCTTCTAAAGGCCAGAAATCGCATTTTAAAGTTGTGATCCCAAATTAAGCTCAGAATCACGAAAAAACGCTTCTAAAGGCCAGAAATCGCATTTTAAAGTTGTGATCCCAAATTAAGCTCAGAATGGCAAAAAAACGCTTCTAAAGGCCAGAAATCGCATTTTAAAGTTGTGATCCCAAATTAAGCTCAGAATCCCGAAAAACGGCTTCTAAAGGCCAGAAATCGCATTTTAAAGTTGTGATCCCAAATTAAGCTCAGAATCACGAAAAAACGCTTCTAAAGGCCAGAAATCGCATTTTAAAGTTGTGATCCCAAATTAAGCTCAGAATCACGAAAAAACGCTTCTAAAGGCCAGAAATCGCATTTTAAAGTTGTGATCCCAAATTAAGCTCAGAATCACGAAAAAACGCTTCTAAAGGCCAGAAATCGCATTTTAAAGTTGTGATCCCAAATTAAGCTCAGAATGGCAAAAAAACGCTTCTAAAGGCCAGAAATCGCATTTTAAAGTTGTGATCCCAAATTAAGCTCAGAATCCCGAAAAACGGCTTCTAAAGGCCAGAAATCGCATTTTAAAGTTGTGATCCCAAATTAAGCTCAGAATCACGAAAAAACGCTTCTAAAGGCCAGAAATCGCATTTAAAAGTTGTGATCCCAAATTAAGCTCAGAATCACGAAAAAACGCTTCTAAAGGCCAGAAATCGCATTTTAAAGTTGTGATCCCAAATTAAGCTCAGAATGGCAAAAAAACGCTTCTAAAGGCCAGAAATCGCATTTTAAAGTTGTGATCCCAAATTAAGCTCAGAATGGCAAAAAAACGCTTCTAAAGGCCAGAAATCGCATTTTAAAGTTGTGATCCCAAATTAAGCTCAGAATCACGAAAAAACGCTTCTAAAGGCCAGAAATCGCATTTTAAAGTTGTGATCCCAAATTAAGCTCAGAATCCCGAAAAACGGCTTCTAAAGGCCAGAAATCGCATTTTAAAGTTGTGATCCCAAATTAAGCTCAGAATCACGAAAAAACGCTTCTAAAGGCCAGAAATCGCATTTTAAAGTTGTGATCCCAAATTAAGCTCAGAATGGCAAAAAAACGCTTCTAAAGGCCAGAAATCGCATTTTAAAGTTGTGATCCCAAATTAAGCTCAGAATCACGAAAAAACGCTTCTAAAGGCCAGAAATCGCATTTTAAAGTTGTGATCCCAAATTAAGCTCAGAATGGCAAAAAAACGCTTCTAAAGGCCAGAAATCGCATTTTAAAGTTGTGATCCCAAATTAAGCTCAGAATCACGAAAAAACGCCTCTAAAGGCCAGAAATCGCATTTTAAAGTTGTGATCCCAAATTAAGCTCAGAATCCCGAAAAACGGCTTCTAAAGGCCAGAAATCGCATTTTAAAGTTGTGATCCCAAATTAAGCTCAGAATCCCGAAAAACGGCTTCTAAAGGCCAGAAATCGCATTTTAAAGTTGTGATCCCAAATTAAGCTCAGAATGGCAAAAAAACGCTTCTAAAGGCCAGAAATCGCATTTTAAAGTTGTGATCCCAAATTAAGCTCAGAATCACGAAAAAACGCTTCTAAAGGCCAGAAATCGCATTTTAAAGTTGTGATCCCAAATTAAGCTCAGAATGGCAAAAAAACGCTTCTAAAGGCCAGAAATCGCATTTTAAAGTTGTGATCCCAAATTAAGCTCAGAATCCCGAAAAACGGCTTCTAAAGGCCAGAAATCGCATTTTAAAGTTGTGATCCCAAATTAAGCTCAGAATCACGAAAAAACGCTTCTAAAGGCCAGAAATCGCATTTTAAAGTTGTGATCCCAAATTAAGCTCAGAATGGCAAAAAAACGCTTCTAAAGGCCAGAAATCGCATTTTAAAGTTGTGATCCCAAATTAAGCTCAGAATCACGAAAAAACGCTTCTAAAGGCCAGAAATCGCATTTTAAAGTTGTGATCCCAAATTAAGCTCAGAATGGCAAAAAAACGCTTCTAAAGGCCAGAAATCGCATTTTAAAGTTGTGATCCCAAATTAAGCTCAGAATCACGAAAAAACGCCTCTAAAGGCCAGAAATCGCATTTTAAAGTTGTGATCCCAAATTAAGCTCAGAATCCCGAAAAAACGGCTTCTAAAGGCCAGAAATCGCATTTTAAAGTTGTGATCCCAAATTAAGCTCAGAATCCCGAAAAACGGCTTCTAAAGGCCAGAAATCGCATTTTAAAGTTGTGATCCCAAATTAAGCTCAGAATGGCAAAAAAACGCTTCTAAAGGCCAGAAATCGCATTTTAAAGTTGTGATCCCAAATTAAGCTCAGAATCACGAAAAAACGCTTCTAAAGGCCAGAAATCGCATTTTAAAGTTGTGATCCCAAATTAAGCTCAGAATGGCAAAAAAACGCTTCTAAAGGCCAGAAATCGCATTTTAAAGTTGTGATCCCAAATTAAGCTCAGAATCCGAAAAACGGCTTCTAAAGGCCAGAAATCGCATTTTAAAGTTGTGATCCCAAATTAAGCTCAGAATCACGAAAAAACGCTTCTAAAGGCCAGAAATCGCATTTTAAAGTTGTGATCCCAAATTAAGCTCAGAATCACGAAAAAACGCTTCTAAAGGCCAGAAATCGCATTTTAAAGTTGTGATCCCAAATTAAGCTCAGAATGGCAAAAAAACGCTTCTAAAGGCCAGAAATCGCATTTTAAAGTTGTGATCCCAAATTAAGCTCAGAATCACAAAAAAACGCTTCTAAAGGCCAGAAATCGCATTTTAAAGTTGTGATCCCAAATTAAGCTCAGAATCACGAAAAAACGCTTCTAAAGGCCAGAAATCGCATTTTAAAGTTGTGATCCCAAATTAAGCTCAGAATGGCCAAAAAACGCTTCTAAAGGCCAGAAATCGCATTTTAAAGTTGTGATCCCAAATTAAGCTCAGAATCACGAAAAAACGCTTCTAAAGGCCAGAAATCGCATTTTAAAGTTGTGATCCCAAATTAAGCTCAGAATCCCGAAAAAACGGCTTCTAAAGGCCAGAAATCGCATTTTAAAGTTGTGATCCCAAATTAAGCTCAGAATCCCGAAAAAACGGCTTCTAAAGGCCAGAAATCGCATTTTAAAGTTGTGATCCCAAATTAAGCTCAGAATCACGAAAAAACGCTTCTAAAGGCCAGAAATCGCATTTTAAAGTTGTGATCCCAAATTAAGCTCAGAATCACGAAAAAACGCTTCTAAAGGCCAGAAATCGCATTTTAAAGTTGTGATCCCAAATTAAGCTCAGAATGGCCAAAAAACGCTTCTAAAGGCCAGAAATCGCATTTTAAAGTTGTGATCCCAAATTAAGCTCAGAATGGCCAAAAAACGCTTCTAAAGGCCAGAAATCGCATTTTAAAGTTGTGATCCCAAATTAAGCTCAGAATCCCGAAAAACGGCTTCTAAAGGCCAGAAATCGCATTTTAAAGTTGTGATCCCAAATTAAGCTCAGAATCACGAAAAAACGCTTCTAAAGGCCAGAAATCGCATTTTAAAGTTGTGATCCCAAATTAAGCTCAGAATCCCGAAAAAACGCTTCTAAAGGCCAGAAATCGCATTTTAAAGTTGTGATCCCAAATTAAGCTCAGAATCCCGAAAAACGGCTTCTAAAGGCCAGAAATCGCATTTAAAGTTGTGATCCCAAATTAAGCTCAGAATCCCGAAAAACGGCTTCTAAAGGCCAGAAATCGCATTTTAAAGTTGTGATCCCAAATTAAGCTCAGAATCACGAAAAAACGCTTCTAAAGGCCAGAAATCGCATTTTAAAGAAGTGATCCCAAATTAAGCTCAGAATCACGAAAAAACGCTTCTAGAGGCCAGAAATCGCATTTTAAAGTTGTGATCCCAAATTAAGCTCAGAATGGCCAAAAAACGCTTCTAAAGGCCAGAAATCGCATTTTAAAGTTGTGATCCCAAATTAAGCTCAGAATCACGAAAAAACGCTTCTAAAGGCCAGAAATCGCATTTTAAAGTTGTGATCCCAAATTAAGCTCAGAATCCCGAAAAACGGCTTCTAAAGGCCAGAAATCGCATTTTAAAGTTGTGATCCCAAATTAAGCTCAGAATCCCGAAAAACGGCTTCTAAAGGCCAGAAATCGCATTTTAAAGTTGTGATCCCAAATTAAGCTCAGAATGGCCAAAAAACGCTTCTAAAGGCCAGAAATCGCATTTTAAAGTTGTGATCCCAAATTAAGCTCAGAATGGCCAAAAAACGCTTCTAAAGGCCAGAAATCGCATTTTAAAGTTGTGATCCCAAATTAAGCTCAGAATCACGAAAAAACGCTTCTAAAGGCCAGAAATCGCATTTTAAAGTTGTGATCCCAAATTAAGCTCAGAATGGCCAAAAAACGCTTCTAAAGGCCAGAAATCGCATTTTAAAGTTGTGATCCCAAATTGAGCTCAGAATCACGAAAAAACGCTTCTAAAGGCCAGAAATCGCATTTTAAAGTTGTGATCCCAAATTAAGCTCAGAATCACGAAAAAACGCTTCTAAAGGCCAGAAATCGCATTTTAAAGTTGTGATCCCAAATTAAGCTCAGAATGGCCAAAAAACGCTTCTAAAGGCCAGAAATCGCATTTTAAAGTTGTGATCCCAAATTAAGCTCAGAATCCCGAAAAACGGCTTCTAAAGGCCAGAAATCGCATTTTAAAGTTGTGATCCCAAATTAAGCTCAGAATCACGAAAAAACGCTTCTAAAGGCCAGAAATCGCATTTTAAAGAAGTGATCCCAAATTAAGCTCAGAATCACGAAAAAACGCTTCTAAAGGCCAGAAATCGCATTTTAAAGTTGTGATCCCAAATTAAGCTCAGAATGGCCAAAAAACGCTTCTAAAGGCCAGAAATCGCATTTTAAAGATGTGATCCCAAATTAAGCTCAGAATCCCGAAAAACGGCTTCTAAAGGCCAGAAATCGCATTTTAAAGTTGTGATCCCAAATTAAGCTCAGAATCACGAAAAAACGCTTCTAAGGCCAGAAATCGCATTTTAAAGAAGTGATCCCAAATTAAGCTCAGAATCACGAAAAAACGCTTCTAAAGGCCAGAAATCGCATTTTAAAGTTGTGATCCCAAATTAAGCTCAGAATGGCCAAAAAACGCTTCTAAAGGCCAGAAATCGCATTTTAAAGTTGTGATCCCAAATTAAGCTCAGAATCCCGAAAAACGGCTTCTAAAGGCCAGAAATCGCATTTTAAAGTTGTGATCCCAAATTAAGCTCAGAATCACGAAAAAACGCTTCTAAAGGCCAGAAATCGCATTTTAAAGAAGTGATCCCAAATTAAGCTCAGAATCACGAAAAAACGCTTCTAAAGGCCAGAAATCGCATTTTAAAGTTGTGATCCCAAATTAAGCTCAGAATGGCCAAAAAACGCTTCTAAAGGCCAGAAATCGCATTTTAAAGAAGTGATCCCAAATTAAGCTCAGAATCACGAAAAAACGCTTCTAAAGGCCAGAAATCGCATTTTAAAGTTGTGATCCCAAATTAAGCTCAGAATCACGAAAAAACGCTTCTAAAGGCCAGAAATCGCATTTTAAAGTTGTGATCCCAAATTAAGCTCAGAATGGCCAAAAAACGCTTCTAAAGGCCAGAAATCGCATTTTAAAGTTGTGATCCCAAATTAAGCTCAGAATCCCGAAAAACGGCTTCTAAAGGCCAGAAATCGCATTTTAAAGTTGTGATCCCAAATTAAGCTCAGAATCACGAAAAAACGCTTCTAAAGGCCAGAAATCGCATTTTAAAGAAGTGATCCCAAATTAAGCTCAGAATCACGAAAAAACGCTTCTAAAGGCCAGAAATCGCATTTTAAAGTTGTGATCCCAAATTAAGCTCAGAATGGCCAAAAAACGCTTCTAAAGGCCAGAAATCGCATTTTAAAGTTGTGATCCCAAATTAAGCTCAGAATGGCCAAAAAACGCTTCTAAAGGCCAGAAATCGCATTTTAAAGTTGTGATCCCAAATTAAGCTCAGAATCCCGAAAAACGGCTTCTAAAGGCCAGAAATCGCATTTTAAAGTTGTGATCCCAAATTAAGCTCAGAATCCCGAAAAACGGCTTCTAAAGGCCAGAAATCGCATTTTAAAGTTGTGATCCCAAATTAAGCTCAGAATCACGAAAAAACGCTTCTAAAGGCCAGAAATCGCATTTCAAAGTTGTGATCCCAAATTAAGCTCAGAATGGCCAAAAAACGCTTCTAAAGGCCAGAAATCGCATTTTAAAGAAGTGATCCCAAATTAAGCTCAGAATCACGAAAAAACGCTTCTAAAGGCCAGAAATCGCATTTTAAAGAAGTGATCCCAAATTAAGCTCAGAATCACGAAAAAACGCTTCTAAAGGCCAGAAATCGCATTTTAAAGTTGTGATCCCAAATTAAGCTCAGAATGGCCAAAAAACGCTTCTAAAGGCCAGAAATCGCATTTTAAAGTTGTGATCCCAAATTAAGCTCAGAATGGCCAAAAAACGCTTCTAAAGGCCAGAAATCGCATTTTAAAGTTGTGATCCCAAATTAAGCTCAGAATCACGAAAAAACGCTTCTAAAGGCCAGAAATCGCATTTTAAAGTTGTGATCCCAAATTAAGCTCAGAATCACGAAAAAACGCTTCTAAAGGCCAGAAATCGCATTTTAAAGAAGTGATCCCAAATTAAGCTCAGAATCACGAAAAAACGCTTCTAAAGGCCAGAAATCGCATTTTAAAGTTGTGATCCCAAATTAAGCTCAGAATGGCCAAAAAACGCTTCTAAAGGCCAGAAATCGCATTTTAAAGTTGTGATCCCAAATTAAGCTCAGAATCCCGAAAAACGGCTTCTAAAGGCCAGAAATCGCATTTTAAAGTTGTGATCCCAAATTAAGCTCAGAATCACGAAAAAACGCTTCTAAAGGCCAGAAATCGCATTTTAAAGTTGTGATCCCAAATTAAGCTCAGAATCACGAAAAAACGCTTCTAAAGGCCAGAAATCGCATTTTAAAGTTGTGATCCCAAATTAAGCTCAGAATGGCCAAAAAACGCTTCTAAAGGCCAGAAATCGCATTTTAAAGTTGTGATCCCAAATTAAGCTCAGAATCCCGAAAAACGGCTTCTAAAGGCCAGAAATCGCATTTTAAAGTTGTGATCCCAAATTAAGCTCAGAATCACGAAAAACGGCTTCTAAAGGCCAGAAATCGCATTTTAAAGTTGTGATCCCAAATTAAGCTCAGAATCACGAAAAAACGCTTCTAAAGGCCAGAAATCGCATTTTAAAGTTGTGATCCCAAATTAAGCTCAGAATCGCTGAAAAACGCTTCTAAAGGCCAGAAATCGCATTTTAAAGTTGTGATCCCAAATTAAGCTCAGAATCACGAAAAAACGCTTCTAAAGGCCAGAAATCGCATTTTAAAGTTGTGATCCCAAATTAAGCTCAGAATAGCTGAAAAACGCTTCTAAAGGCCAGAAATCGCATTTTAAAGTTGTGATCCCAAATTAAGCTCAGAATCACGAAAAAACGCTTCTAAAGGCCAGAAATCGCATTTTAAAGTTGTGATCCCAAATTAAGCTCAGAATCACGAAAAAACGCTTCTAAAGGCCAGAAATCGCATTTTAAAGTTGTGATCCCAAATTAAGCTCAGAATCACGAAAAAACGCTTCTAAAGGCCAGAAATCGCATTTTAAAGTTGTGATCCCAAATTAAGCTCAGAATCCCGAAAAACGGCTTCTAAAGGCCAGAAATCGCATTTTAAAGTTGTGATCCCAAATTAAGCTCAGAATCACGAAAAAACGCTTCTAAAGGCCAGAAATCGCATTTTAAAGTTGTGATCCCAAATTAAGCTCAGAATCACGAAAAAACGCTTCTAAAGGCCAGAAATCGCATTTTAAAGTTGTGATCCCAAATTAAGCTCAGGATGGCAAAAAAACGCTTCTAAAGGCCAGAAATCGCATTTTAAAGTTGTGATCCCAAATTAAGCTCAGAATGGCCAAAAAACGCTTCTAAAGGCCAGAAATCGCATTTTAAAGTTGTGATCCCAAATTAAGCTCAGAATCCCGAAAAACGGCTTCTAAAGGCCAGAAATCGCATTTTAAAGTTGTGATCCCAAATTAAGCTCAGAATCACGAAAAAACGCTTCTAAAGGCCAGAAATCGCATTTTAAAGTTGTGATCCCAAATTAAGCTCAGAATCACGAAAAAACGCTTCTAAAGGCCAGAAATCGCATTTTAAAGTTGTGATCCCAAATTAAGCTCAGAATGGCAAAAAAACGCTTCTTAAGGCCAGAAATCGCATTTTAAAGTTGTGATCCCAAATTAAGCTCAGAATCACGAAAAAACGCTTCTAAAGGCCAGAAATCGCATTTTAAAGTTGTGATCCCAAATTAAGCTCAGAATGGCCAAAAAACGCTTCTAAAGGCCAGAAATCGCATTTTAAAGTTGTGATCCCAAATTAAGCTCAGAATCACGAAAAAACGCCTCTAAAGGCCAGAAATCGCATTTTAAAGTTGTGATCCCAAATTAAGCTCAGAATCCCGAAAAACGGCTTCTAAAGGCCAGAAATCGCATTTTAAAGTTGTGATCCCAAATTAAGCTCAGAATCCCGAAAAACGGCTTCTAAAGGCCAGAAATCGCATTTTAAAGTTGTGATCCCAAATTAAGCTCAGAATCACGAAAAAACGCTTCTAAAGGCCAGAAATCGCATTTTAAAGTTGTGATCCCAAATTAAGCTCAGAATCACGAAAAAACGCTTCTAAAGGCCAGAAATCGCATTTTAAAGTTGTGATCCCAAATTAAGCTCAGAATGGCCAAAAAACGCTTCTAAAGGCCAGAAATCGCATTTTAAAGTTGTGATCCCAAATTAAGCTCAGAATGGCCAAAAAACGCTTCTAAAGGCCAGAAATCGCATTTTAAAGTTGTGATCCCAAATTAAGCTCAGAATCCCGAAAAACGGCTTCTAAAGGCCAGAAATCGCATTTTAAAGTTGTGATCCCAAATTAAGCTCAGAATCACGAAAAAACGCTTCTAAAGGCCAGAAATCGCATTTTAAAGTTGTGATCCCAAATTAAGCTCAGAATCCCGAAAAACGCTTCTAAAGGCCAGAAATCGCATTTTAAAGTTGTGATCCCAAATTAAGCTCAGAATCCCGAAAAACGGCTTCTAAAGGCCAGAAATCGCATTTTAAAGTTGTGATCCCAAATTAAGCTCAGAATCCCGAAAAACGGCTTCTAAAGGCCAGAAATCGCATTTTAAAGTTGTGATCCCAAATTAAGCTCAGAATCACGAAAAAACGCTTCTAAAGGCCAGAAATCGCATTTTAAAGAAGTGATCCCAAATTAAGCTCAGAATCACGAAAAAACGCTTCTAAAGGCCAGAAATCGCATTTTAAAGTTGTGATCCCAAATTAAGCTCAGAATGGCCAAAAAACGCTTCTAAAGGCCAGAAATCGCATTTTAAAGTTGTGATCCCAAATTAAGCTCAGAATCACGAAAAAACGCTTCTAAAGGCCAGAAATCGCATTTTAAAGTTGTGATCCCAAATTAAGCTCAGAATCCCGAAAAACGGCTTCTAAAGGCCAGAAATCGCATTTTAAAGTTGTGATCCCAAATTAAGCTCAGAATCCCGAAAAACGGCTTCTAAAGGCCAGAAATCGCATTTTAAAGTTGTGATCCCAAATTAAGCTCAGAATGGCCAAAAAACGCTTCTAAAGGCCAGAAATCGCATTTTAAAGTTGTGATCCCAAATTAAGCTCAGAATGGCCAAAAAACGCTTCTAAAGGCCAGAAATCGCATTTTAAAGTTGTGATCCCAAATTAAGCTCAGAATCACGAAAAAACGCTTCTAAAGGCCAGAAATCGCATTTTAAAGTTGTGATCCCAAATTAAGCTCAGAATGGCCAAAAAACGCTTCTAAAGGCCAGAAATCGCATTTTAAAGTTGTGATCCCAAATTAAGCTCAGAATCACGAAAAAACGCTTCTAAAGGCCAGAAATCGCATTTTAAAGAAGTGATCCCAAATTAAGCTCAGAATCACGAAAAAACGCTTCTAAAGGCCAGAAATCGCATTTTAAAGTTGTGATCCCAAATTAAGCTCAGAATGGCCAAAAAACGCTTCTAAAGGCCAGAAATCGCATTTTAAAGATGTGATCCCAAATTAAGCTCAGAATCCCGAAAAACGGCTTCTAAAGGCCAGAAATCGCATTTTAAAGTTGTGATCCCAAATTAAGCTCAGAATCACGAAAAAACGCTTCTAAAGGCCAGAAATCGCATTTTAAAGAAGTGATCCCAAATTAAGCTCAGAATCACGAAAAAACGCTTCTAAAGGCCAGAAATCGCATTTTAAAGTTGTGATCCCAAATTAAGCTCAGAATGGCCAAAAAACGCTTCTAAAGGCCAGAAATCGCATTTTAAAGTTGTGATCCCAAATTAAGCTCAGAATCCCGAAAAACGGCTTCTAAAGGCCAGAAATCGCATTTTAAAGTTGTGATCCCAAATTAAGCTCAGAATCACGAAAAAACGCTTCTAAAGGCCAGAAATCGCATTTTAAAGAAGTGATCCCAAATTATGCTCAGAATCACGAAAAAACGCTTCTAAAGGCCAGAAATCGCATTTTAAAGTTGTGATCCCAAATTAAGCTCAGAATGGCCAAAAAACGCTTCTAAAGGCCAGAAATCGCATTTTAAAGTTGTGATCCCAAATTAAGCTCAGAATCACGAAAAAACGCTTCTAAAGGCCAGAAATCGCATTTTAAAGTTATGACCCCAAATTAAGCTCAGAATGGCCAAAAAACGCTTCTAAAGGCCAGAAATCGCATTTTAAAGTTGTGATCCCAAATTAAGCTCAGAATCCCGAAAAACGGCTTCTAAAGGCCAGAAATCGCATTTTAAAGTTGTGATCCCAAATTAAGCTCAGAATCACGAAAAAACGCTTCTAAAGGCCAGAAATCGCATTTTAAAGAAGTGATCCCAAATTAAGCTCAGAATCACGAAAAAACGCTTCTAAAGGCCAGAAATCGCATTTTAAAGTTGTGATCCCAAATTAAGCTCAGAATGGCCAAAAAACGCTTCTAAAGGCCAGAAATCGCATTTTAAAGATGTGATCCCAAATTAAGCTCAGAATCCCGAAAAACGGCTTCTAAAGGCCAGAAATCGCATTTTAAAGTTGTGATCCCAAATTAAGCTCAGAATCACGAAAAAACGCTTCTAAAGGCCAGAAATCGCATTTTAAAGAAGTGATCCCAAATTAAGCTCAGAATCACGAAAAAACGCTTCTAAAGGCCAAAAATCGCATTTTAAAGTTGTGATCCCAAATTAAGCTCAGAATGGCCAAAAAACGCTTCTAAAGGCCAGAAATCGCATTTTAAAGTTGTGATCCCAAATTAAGCTCAGAATCCCGAAAAACGGCTTCTAAAGGCCAGAAATCGCATTTTAAAGTTGTGATCCCAAATTAAGCTCAGAATCACGAAAAAACGCTTCTAAAGGCCAGAAATCGCATTTTAAAGAAGTGATCCCAAATTATGCTCAGAATCACGAAAAAACGCTTCTAAAGGCCAGAAATCGCATTTTAAAGTTGTGATCCCAAATTAAGCTCAGAATCACGAAAAAACGCTTCTAAAGGCCAGAAATCGCATTTTAAAGTTGTGATCCCAAATTAAGCTCAGAATCACGAAAAAACGCTTCTAAAGGCCAGAAATCGCATTTTAAAGTTGTGATCCCAAATTAAGCTCAGAATGGCCAAAAAACGCTTCTAAAGGCCAGAAATCGCATTTTAAAGTTGTGATCCCAAATTAAGCTCAGAATCCCGAAAAACGGCTTCTAAAGGCCAGAAATCGCATTTTAAAGTTGTGATCCCAAATTAAGCTCAGAATCACGAAAAAACGCTTCTAAAGGCCAGAAATCGCATTTTAAAGAAGTGATCCCAAATTAAGCTCAGAATCACGAAAAAACGCTTCTAAAGGCCAGAAATCGCATTTTAAAGTTGTGATCCCAAATTAAGCTCAGAATGGCCAAAAAACGCTTCTAAAGGCCAGAAATCGCATTTTAAAGTTGTGATCCCAAAATAAGCTCAGAATGGCCAAAAAACGCTTCTAAAGGCCAGAAATCGCATTTTAAAGTTGTGATCCCAAATTAAGCTCAGAATCACGAAAAAACGCTTCTAAAGGCCAGAAATCGCATTTTAAAGTTGTGATCCCAAATTAAGCTCAGAATCACGAAAAAACGCTTCTAAAGGCCAGAAATCGCATTTTAAAGAAGTGATCCCAAATTAAGCTCAGAATCACGAAAAAACGCTTCTAAAGGCCAGAAATCGCATTTTAAAGTTGTGATCCCAAATTAAGCTCAGAATGGCCAAAAAACGCTTCTAAAGGCCAGAAATCGCATTTTAAAGTTGTGATCCCAAATTAAGCTCAGAATCCCGAAAAACGGCTTCTAAAGGCCAGAAATCGCATTTTAAAGTTGTGATCCCAAATTAAGCTCAGAATCCCGAAAAACGGCTTCTAAAGGCCAGAAATCGCATTTTAAAGTTGTGATCCCAAATTAAGCTCAGAATCACGAAAAAACGCTTCTAAAGGCCAGAAATCGCATTTTAAAGAAGTGATCCCAAATTAAGCTCAGAATCACGAAAAAACGCTTCTAAAGGCCAGAAATCGCATTTTAAAGTTGTGATCCCAAATTAAGCTCAGAATGGCCAAAAAACGCTTCTAAAGGCCAGAAATCGCATTTTAAAGTTGTGATCCCAAATTAAGCTCAGAATCCCGAAAAACGGCTTCTAAAGGCCAGAAATCGCATTTTAAAGAAGTGATCCCAAATTAAGCTCAGAATCACGAAAAAACGCTTCTAAAGGCCAGAAATCGCATTTTAAAGTTGTGATCCCAAATTAAGCTCAGAATGGCCAAAAAACGCTTCTAAAGGCCAGAAATCGCATTTTAAAGAAGTGATCCCAAATTAAGCTCAGAATCACGAAAAAACGCTTCTAAAGGCCAGAAATCGCATTTTAAAGTTGTGATCCCAAATTAAGCTCAGAATCACGAAAAAACGCTTCTAAAGGCCAGAAATCGCATTTTAAAGTTGTGATCCCAAATTAAGCTCAGAATCCCGAAAAACGGCTTCTAAAGGCCAGAAATCGCATTTTAAAGTTGTGATCCCAAATTAAGCTCAGAATCACGAAAAAACGCTTCTAAAGGCCAGAAATCGCATTTTAAAGTTGTGATCCCAAATTAAGCTCAGAATCACGAAAAAACGCTTCTAAAGGCCAGAAATCGCATTTTAAAGTTGTGATCCCAAATTAAGCTCAGAATGGCCAAAAAACGCTTCTAAAGGCCAGAAATCGCATTTTAAAGTTGTGATCCCAAATTAAGCTCAGAATGGCCAAAAAACGCTTCTAAAGGCCAGAAATCGCATTTTAAAGTTGTGATCCCAAATTAAGCTCAGAATGGCCAAAAAACGCTTCTAAAGGCCAGAAATCGCATTTTAAAGTTGTGATCCCAAATTAAGCTCAGAATCACGAAAAAACGCTTCTAAAGGCCAGAAATCGCATTTTAAAGAAGTGATCCCAAATTAAGCTCAGAATCACGAAAAAACGCTTCTAAAGGCCAGAAATCGCATTTTAAAGTTGTGATCCCAAATTAAGCTCAGAATGGCCAAAAAACGCTTCTAAAGGCCAGAAATCGCATTTTAAAGTTGTGATCCCAAATTAAGCTCAGAATCCCGAAAAACGGCTTCTAAAGGCCAGAAATCGCATTTTAAAGAAGTGATCCCAAATTAAGCTCAGAATCACGAAAAAACGCTTCTAAAGGCCAGAAATCGCATTTTAAAGTTGTGATCCCAAATTAAGCTCAGAATCCCGAAAAACGGCTTCTAAAGGCCAGAAATCGCATTTTAAAGTTGTGATCCCAAATTAAGCTCAGAATCACGAAAAAACGCTTCTAAAGGCCAGAAATCGCATTTTAAAGAAGTGATCCCAAATTAAGCTCAGAATCACGAAAAAACGCTTCTAAAGGCCAGAAATCGCATTTTAAAGTTGTGATCCCAAATTAAGCTCAGAATCCCGAAAAACGGCTTCTAAAGGCCAGAAATCGCATTTTAAAGTTGTGATCCCAAATTAAGCTCAGAATCCCGAAAAACGGCTTCTAAAGGCCAGAAATCGCATTTTAAAGAAGTGATCCCAAATTAAGCTCAGAATGGCCAAAAAACGCTTCTAAAGGCCAGAAATCGCATTTTAAAGTTGTGATCCCAAATTAAGCTCAGAATGGCCAAAAAACGCTTCTAAAGGCCAGAAATCGCATTTTAAAGTTGTGATCCCAAATTAAGCTCAGAATGGCCAAAAAACGCTTCTAAAGGCCAGAAATCGCATTTTAAAGTTGTGATCCCAAATTAAGCTCAGAATCCCAAAAATCGGCTTCTAAAGGCCAGAAATCGCATTTTAAAGTTGTGATCCCAAATTAAGCTCAGAATCCCGAAAAACGGCTTCTAAAGGCCAGAAATCGCATTTTAAAGTTGTGATCCCAAATTAAGCTCAGAATCACGAAAAAACGCTTCTAAAGGCCAGAAATCGAATTTTAAAGAAGTGATCCCAAATTAAGCTCAGAATCACGAAAAAACGCTTCTAAAGGCCAGAAATCGCATTTTAAAGTTGTGATCCCAAATTAAGCTCAGAATCACGAAAAAACGCTTCTAAAGGCCAGAAATCGCATTTTAAAGTTGTGATCCCAAATTAAGCTCAGAATGGCCAAAAAACGCTTCTAAAGGCCAGAAATCGCATTTTAAAGTTGTGATCCCAAATTAAGCTCAGAATCCCGAAAAACGGCTTCTAAAGGCCAGAAATCGCATTTTAAAGTTGTGATCCCAAATTAAGCTCAGAATCACGAAAAAACGCTTCTAAAGGCCAGAAATCGCATTTTAAAGAAGTGATCCCAAATTAAGCTCAGAATCACGAAAAAACGCTTCTAAAGGCCAGAAATCGCATTTTAAAGTTGTGATCCCAAATTAAGCTCAGAATGGCCAAAAAACGCTTCTAAAGGCCAGAAATCGCATTTTAAAGTTGTGATCCCAAATTAAGCTCAGAATCCCGAAAAACGGCTTCTAAAGGCCAGAAATCGCATTTTAAAGTTGTGATCCCAAATTAAGCTCAGAATCACGAAAAAACGCTTCTAAAGGCCAGAAATCGCATTTTAAAGAAGTGATCCCAAATTAAGCTCAGAATCACGAAAAAACGCTTCTAAAGGCCAGAAATCGCATTTTAAAGTTGTGATCCCAAATTAAGCTCAGAATGGCCAAAAAACGCTTCTAAAGGCCAGAAATCGCATTTTAAAGAAGTGATCCCAAATTAAGCTCAGAATCACGAAAAAACGCTTCTAAAGGCCAGAAATCGCATTTTAAAGTTGTGATCCCAAATTAAGCTCAGAATCACGAAAAAACGCTTCTAAAGGCCAGAAATCGCATTTTAAAGTTGTGATCCCAAATTAAGCTCAGAATCCCGAAAAACGGCTTCTAAAGGCCAGAAATCGCATTTTAAAGTTGTGATCCCAAATTAAGCTCAGAATCACGAAAAAACGCTTCTAAAGGCCAGAAATCGCATTTTAAAGTTGTGATCCCAAATTAAGCTCAGAATCACGAAAAAACGCTTCTAAAGGCCAGAAATCGCATTTTAAAGTTGTGATCCCAAATTAAGCTCAGAATCCCGAAAAACGGCTTCTAAAGGCCAGAAATCGCATTTTAAAGTTGTGATCCCAAATTAAGCTCAGAATCACGAAAAAACGCTTCTAAAGGCCAGAAATCGCATTTTAAAGTTGTGATCCCAAATTAAGCTCAGAATGGCCAAAAAACGCTTCTAAAGGCCAGAAATCGCATTTTAAAGTTGTGATCCCAAATTAAGCTCAGAATGGCCAAAAAACGCTTCTAAAGGCCAGAAATCGCATTTTAAAGTTGTGATCCCAAATTAAGCTCAGAATGGCCAAAAAACGCTTCTAAAGGCCAGAAATCGCATTTTAAAGTTGTGATCCCAAATTAAGCTCAGAATCCCAAAAATCGGCTTCTAAAGGCCAGAAATCGCATTTTAAAGTTGTGATCCCAAATTAAGCTCAGAATCACGAAAAAACGCTTCTAAAGGCCAGAAATCGCATTTTAAAGAAGTGATCCCAAATTAAGCTCAGAATCACGAAAAAACGCTTCTAAAGGCCAGAAATCGCATTTTAAAGTTGTGATCCCAAATTAAGCTCAGAATCCCGAAAAACGGCTTCTAAAGGCCAGAAATCGCATTTTAAAGTTGTGATCCCAAATTAAGCTCAGAATCCCGAAAAACGGCTTCTAAAGGCCAGAAATCGCATTTTAAAGAAGTGATCCCAAATTAAGCTCAGAATGGCCAAAAAACGCTTCTAAAGGCCAGAAATCGCATTTTAAAGTTGTGATCCCAAATTAAGCTCAGAATGGCCAAAAAACGCTTCTAAAGGCCAGAAATCGCATTTTAAAGTTGTGATCCCAAATTAAGCTCAGAATCCCAAAAATCAGCTTCTAAAGGCCAGAAATCGCATTTTAAAGTTGTGATCCCAAATTAAGCTCAGAATCACGAAAAAACGCTTCTAAAGGCCAGAAATCGCATTTTAAAGTTGTGATCCCAAATTAAGCTCAGAATCACGAAAAAACGCTTCTAAAGGCCAGAAATCGCATTTTAAAGTTGTGATCCCAAATTAAGCTCAGAATCCCGAAAAACGGCTTCTAAAGGCCAGAAATCGCATTTTAAAGTTGTGATCCCAAATTAAGCTCAGAATCACGAAAAAACGCTTCTAAAGGCCAGAAATCGCATTTTAAAGAAGTGATCCCAAATTAAGCTCAGAATCACGAAAAAACGCTTCTAAAGGCCAGAAATCGCATTTTAAAGTTGTGATCCCAAATTAAGCTCAGAATGGCCAAAAAACGCTTCTAAAGGCCAGAAATCGCATTTTAAAGTTGTGATCCCAAATTAAGCTCAGAATCACGAAAAAACGCTTCTAAAGGCCAGAAATCGCATTTTAAAGTTGTGATCCCAAATTAAGCTCAGAATCACGAAAAAACGCTTCTAAAGGCCAGAAATCGCATTTTAAAGTTGTGATCCCAAATTAAGCTCAGAATGGCCAAAAAACGCTTCTAAAGGCCAGAAATCGCATTTTAAAGTTGTGATCCCAAATTAAGCTCAGAATCCCGAAAAACGGCTTCTAAAGGCCAGAAATCGCATTTTAAAGTTGTGATCCCAAATTAAGCTCAGAATCACGAAAAAACGCTTCTAAAGGCCAGAAATCGCATTTTAAAGAAGTGATCCCAAATTAAGCTCAGAATCACGAAAAAACGCTTCTAAAGGCCAGAAATCGCATTTTAAAGTTGTGATCCCAAATTAAGCTCAGAATGGCCAAAAAACGCTTCTAAAGGCCAGAAATCGCATTTTAAAGTTGTGATCCCAAATTAAGCTCAGAATCGCTGAAAAACGCTTCTAAAGGCCAGAAATCGCATTTTAAAGTTGTGATCCCAAATTAAGCTCAGAATCACGAAAAAACGCTTCTAAAGGCCAGAAATCGCATTTTAAAGTTGTGATCCCAAATTAAGCTCAGAATCACGAAAAAACGCTTCTAAAGGCCAGAAATCGCATTTTAAAGAAGTGATCCCAAATTAAGCTCAGAATCACGAAAAAACGCTTCTAAAGGCCAGAAATCGCATTTTAAAGTTGTGATCCCAAATTAAGCTCAGAATGGCCAAAAAACGCTTCTAAAGGCCAGAAATCGCATTTTAAAGTTGTGATCCCAAATTAAGCTCAGAATCCCGAAAAACGGCTTCTAAAGGCCAGAAATCGCATTTTAAAGTTGTGATCCCAAATTAAGCTCAGAATCACGAAAAAACGCTTCTAAAGGCCAGAAATCGCATTTTAAAGAAGTGATCCCAAATTAAGCTCAGAATCACGAAAAAACGCTTCTAAAGGCCAGAAATCGCATTTTAAAGTTGTGATCCCAAATTAAGCTCAGAATGGCCAAAAAACGCTTCTAAAGGCCAGAAATCGCATTTTAAAGTTGTGATCCCAAATTAAGCTCAGAATCCCGAAAAACGGCTTCTAAAGGCCAGAAATCGCATTTTAAAGTTGTGATCCCAAATTAAGCTCAGAATCACGAAAAAACGCTTCTAAAGGCCAGAAATCGCATTTTAAAGTTGTGATCCCAAATTAAGCTCAGAATCACGAAAAAACGCTTCTAAAGGCCAGAAATCGCATTTTAAAGTTGTGATCCCAAATTAAGCTCAGAATGGCCAAAAAACGCTTCTAAAGGCCAGAAATCGCATTTTAAAGTTGTGATCCCAAATTAAGCTCAGAATCCCGAAAAACGGCTTCTAAAGGCCAGAAATCGCATTTTAAAGTTGTGATCCCAAATTAAGCTCAGAATCACGAAAAAACGCTTCTAAAGGCCAGAAATCGCATTTTAAAGAAGTGATCCCAAATTAAGCTCAGAATCACGAAAAAACGCTTCTAAAGGCCAGAAATCGCATTTTAAAGTTGTGATCCCAAATTAAGCTCAGAATGGCCAAAAAACGCTTCTAAAGGCCAGAAATCGCATTTTAAAGAAGTGATCCCAAATTAAGCTCAGAATCACGAAAAAACGCTTCTAAAGGCCAGAAATCGCATTTTAAAGTTGTGATCCCAAATTAAGCTCAGAATGGCCAAAAAACGCTTCTAAAGGCCAGAAATCGCATTTTAAAGAAGTGATCCCAAATTAAGCTCAGAATCACGAAAAAACGCTTCTAAAGGCCAGAAATCGCATTTTAAAGTTGTGATCCCAAATTAAGCTCAGAATGGCCAAAAAACGCTTCTAAAGGCCAGAAATCGCATTTTAAAGTTGTGATCCCAAATTAAGCTCAGAATCCCGAAAAACGGCTTCTAAAGGCCAGAAATCGCATTTTAAAGTTGTGATCCCAAATTAAGCTCAGAATCACGAAAAAACGCTTCTAAAGGCCAGAAATCGCATTTTAAAGTTGTGATCCCAAATTAAGCTCAGAATCACGAAAAAACGCTTCTAAAGGCCAGAAATCGCATTTTAAAGTTGTGATCCCAAATTAAGCTCAGAATCACGAAAAAACGCTTCTAAAGGCCAGAAATCGCATTTTAAAGTTGTGATCCCAAATTAAGCTCAGAATGGCCAAAAAACGCTTCTAAAGGCCAGAAATCGCATTTTAAAGTTGTGATCCCAAATTAAGCTCAGAATGGCCAAAAAACGCTTCTAAAGGCCAGAAATCGCATTTTAAAGTTGTGATCCCAAATTAAGCTCAGAATCCCGAAAAACGGCTTCTAAAGGCCAGAAATCGCATTTTAAAGTTGTGATCCCAAATTAAGCTCAGAATCACGAAAAAACGCTTCTAAAGGCCAGAAATCGCATTTTAAAGTTGTGATCCCAAATTAAGCTCAGAATCACGAAAAAACGCTTCTAAAGGCCAGAAATCGCATTTTAAAGTTGTGATCCCAAATTAAGCTCAGAATGGCCAAAAAACGCTTCTAAAGGCCAGAAATCGCATTTTAAAGTTGTGATCCCAAATTAAGCTCAGAATCCCGAAAAACGGCTTCTAAAGGCCAGAAATCGCATTTTAAAGTTGTGATCCCAAATTAAGCTCAGAATCACGAAAAAACGCTTCTAAAGGCCAGAAATCGCATTTTAAAGAAGTGATCCCAAATTAAGCTCAGAATCACGAAAAAACGCTTCTAAAGGCCAGAAATCGCATTTTAAAGTTGTGATCCCAAATTAAGCTCAGAATGGCCAAAAAACGCTTCTAAAGGCCAGAAATCGCATTTTAAAGTTGTGATCCCAAATTAAGCTCAGAATCCCGAAAAACGGCTTCTAAAGGCCAGAAATCGCATTTTAAAGTTGTGATCCCAAATTAAGCTCAGAATCACGAAAAAACGCTTCTAAAGGCCAGAAATCGCATTTTAAAGTTGTGATCCCAAATTAAGCTCAGAATCACGAAAAAACGCTTCTAAAGGCCAGAAATCGCATTTTAAAGTTGTGATCCCAAATTAAGCTCAGAATGGCCAAAAAACGCTTCTAAAGGCCAGAAATCGCATTTTAAAGTTGTGATCCCAAATTAAGCTCAGAATCCCGAAAAACGGCTTCTAAAGGCCAGAAATCGCATTTTAAAGTTGTGATCCCAAATTAAGCTCAGAATCACGAAAAAACGCTTCTAAAGGCCAGAAATCGCATTTTAAAGAAGTGATCCCAAATTAAGCTCAGAATCACGAAAAAACGCTTCTAAAGGCCAGAAATCGCATTTTAAAGTTGTGATCCCAAATTAAGCTCAGAATGGCCAAAAAACGCTTCTAAAGGCCAGAAATCGCATTTTAAAGAAGTGATCCCAAATTAAGCTCAGAATCACGAAAAAACGCTTCTAAAGGCCAGAAATCGCATTTTAAAGTTGTGATCCCAAATTAAGCTCAGAATGGCCAAAAAACGCTTCTAAAGGCCAGAAATCGCATTTTAAAGAAGTGATCCCAAATTAAGCTCAGAATCACGAAAAAACGCTTCTAAAGGCCAGAAATCGCATTTTAAAGTTGTGATCCCAAATTAAGCTCAGAATCACGAAAAAACGCTTCTAAAGGCCAGAAATCGCATTTTAAAGTTGTGATCCCAAATTAAGCTCAGAATCCCGAAAAACGGCTTCTAAAGGCCAGAAATCGCATTTTAAAGTTGTGATCCCAAATTAAGCTCAGAATCACGAAAAAACGCTTCTAAAGGCCAGAAATCGCATTTTAAAGTTGTGATCCCAAATTAAGCTCAGAATCACGAAAAAACGCTTCTAAAGGCCAGAAATCGCATTTTAAAGTTGTGATCCCAAATTAAGCTCAGAATCCCGAAAAACGGCTTCTAAAGGCCAGAAATCGCATTTTAAAGTTGTGATCCCAAATTAAGCTCAGAATCACGAAAAAACGCTTCTAAAGGCCAGAAATCGCATTTTAAAGTTGTGATCCCAAATTAAGCTCAGAATGGCCAAAAAACGCTTCTAAAGGCCAGAAATCGCATTTTAAAGTTGTGATCCCAAATTAAGCTCAGAATGGCCAAAAAACGCTTCTAAAGGCCAGAAATCGCATTTTAAAGTTGTGATCCCAAATTAAGCTCAGAATCCCAAAAATCGGCTTCTAAAGGCCAGAAATCGCATTTTAAAGTTGTGATCCCAAATTAAGCTCAGAATCACGAAAAAACGCTTCTAAAGGCCAGAAATCGCATTTTAAAGTTGTGATCCCAAATTAAGCTCAGAATCCCGAAAAACGGCTTCTAAAGGCCAGAAATCGCATTTTAAAGTTGTGATCCCAAATTAAGCTCAGAATCACGAAAAAACGCTTCTAAAGGCCAGAAATCGCATTTTAAAGAAGTGATCCCAAATTAAGCTCAGAATCACGAAAAAACGCTTCTAAAGGCCAGAAATCGCATTTTAAAGTTGTGATCCCAAATTAAGCTCAGAATCCCGAAAAACGGCTTCTAAAGGCCAGAAATCGCATTTTAAAGTTGTGATCCCAAATTAAGCTCAGAATCACGAAAAAACGCTTCTAAAGGCCAGAAATCGCATTTTAAAGAAGTGATCCCAAATTAAGCTCAGAATCACGAAAAAACGCTTCTAAAGGCCAGAAATCGCATTTTAAAGTTGTGATCCCAAATTAAGCTCAGAATCCCGAAAAACGGCTTCTAAAGGCCAGAAATCGCATTTTAAAGTTGTGATCCCAAATTAAGCTCAGAATCCCGAAAAACGGCTTCTAAAGGCCAGAAATCGCATTTTAAAGAAGTGATCCCAAATTAAGCTCAGAATGGCCAAAAAACGCTTCTAAAGGCCAGAAATCGCATTTTAAAGTTGTGATCCCAAATTAAGCTCAGAATGGCCAAAAAACGCTTCTAAAGGCCAGAAATCGCATTTTAAAGTTGTGATCCCAAATTAAGCTCAGAATGGCCAAAAAACGCTTCTAAAGGCCAGAAATCGCATTTTAAAGTTGTGATCCCAAATTAAGCTCAGAATCCCAAAAATCGGCTTCTAAAGGCCAGAAATCGCATTTTAAAGTTGTGATCCCAAATTAAGCTCAGAATCACGAAAAAACGCTTCTAAAGGCCAGAAATCGCATTTTAAAGTTGTGATCCCAAATTAAGCTCAGAATCACGAAAAAACGCTTCTAAAGGCCAGAAATCGCATTTTAAAGTTGTGATCCCAAATTAAGCTCAGAATCCCGAAAAACGGCTTCTAAAGGCCAGAAATCGCATTTTAAAGTTGTGATCCCAAATTAAGCTCAGAATCACGAAAAAACGCTTCTAAAGGCCAGAAATCGCATTTTAAAGTTGTGATCCCAAATTAAGCTCAGAATCCCGAAAAACGGCTTCTAAAGGCCAGAAATCGCATTTTAAAGTTGTGATCCCAAATTAAGCTCAGAATCACGAAAAAACGCTTCTAAAGGCCAGAAATCGCATTTTAAAGTTGTGATCCCAAATTAAGCTCAGAATCACGAAAAAACGCTTCTAAAGGCCAGAAATCGCATTTTAAAGTTGTGATCCCAAATTAAGCTCAGAATCCCGAAAAACGGCTTCTAAAGGCCAGAAATCGCATTTTAAAGTTGTGATCCCAAATTAAGCTCAGAATCACGAAAAAACGCTTCTAAAGGCCAGAAATCGCATTTTAAAGTTGTGATCCCAAATTAAGCTCAGAATGGCCAAAAAACGCTTCTAAAGGCCAGAAATCGCATTTTAAAGTTGTGATCCCAAATTAAGCTCAGAATGGCCAAAAAACGCTTCTAAAGGCCAGAAATCGCATTTTAAAGTTGTGATCCCAAATTAAGCTCAGAATGGCCAAAAAACGCTTCTAAAGGCCAGAAATCGCATTTTAAAGTTGTGATCCCAAATTAAGCTCAGAATCCCAAAAATCGGCTTCTAAAGGCCAGAAATCGCATTTTAAAGTTGTGATCCCAAATTAAGCTCAGAATCACGAAAAAACGCTTCTAAAGGCCAGAAATCGCATTTTAAAGTTGTGATCCCAAATTAAGCTCAGAATCCCGAAAAACGGCTTCTAAAGGCCAGAAATCGCATTTTAAAGTTGTGATCCCAAATTAAGCTCAGAATCACGAAAAAACGCTTCTAAAGGCCAGAAATCGCATTTTAAAGAAGTGATCCCAAATTAAGCTCAGAATCACGAAAAAACGCTTCTAAAGGCCAGAAATCGCATTTTAAAGTTGTGATCCCAAATTAAGCTCAGAATCCCGAAAAACGGCTTCTAAAGGCCAGAAATCGCATTTTAAAGTTGTGATCCCAAATTAAGCTCAGAATCACGAAAAAACGCTTCTAAAGGCCAGAAATCGCATTTTAAAGAAGTGATCCCAAATTAAGCTCAGAATCACGAAAAAACGCTTCTAAAGGCCAGAAATCGCATTTTAAAGTTGTGATCCCAAATTAAGCTCAGAATCCCGAAAAACGGCTTCTAAAGGCCAGAAATCGCATTTTAAAGTTGTGATCCCAAATTAAGCTCAGAATCCCGAAAAACGGCTTCTAAAGGCCAGAAATCGCATTTTAAAGAAGTGATCCCAAATTAAGCTCAGAATGGCCAAAAAACGCTTCTAAAGGCCAGAAATCGCATTTTAAAGTTGTGATCCCAAATTAAGCTCAGAATGGCCAAAAAACGCTTCTAAAGGCCAGAAATCGCATTTTAAAGTTGTGATCCCAAATTAAGCTCAGAATGGCCAAAAAACGCTTCTAAAGGCCAGAAATCGCATTTTAAAGTTGTGATCCCAAATTAAGCTCAGAATCCCAAAAATCGGCTTCTAAAGGCCAGAAATCGCATTTTAAAGTTGTGATCCCAAATTAAGCTCAGAATCACGAAAAAACGCTTCTAAAGGCCAGAAATCGCATTTTAAAGTTGTGATCCCAAATTAAGCTCAGAATCACGAAAAAACGCTTCTAAAGGCCAGAAATCGCATTTTAAAGTTGTGATCCCAAATTAAGCTCAGAATCCCGAAAAACGGCTTCTAAAGGCCAGAAATCGCATTTTAAAGAAGTGATCCCAAATTAAGCTCAGAATGGCCAAAAAACGCTTCTAAAGGCCAGAAATCGCATTTTAAAGTTGTGATCCCAAATTAAGCTCAGAATGGCCAAAAAACGCTTCTAAAGGCCAGAAATCGCATTTTAAAGTTGTGATCCCAAATTAAGCTCAGAATGGCCAAAAAACGCTTCTAAAGGCCAGAAATCGCATTTTAAAGTTGTGATCCCAAATTAAGCTCAGAATCACGAAAAAACGCTTCTAAAGGCCAGAAATCGCATTTTAAAGAAGTGATCCCAAATTAAGCTCAGAATCACGAAAAAACGCTTCTAAAGGCCAGAAATCGCATTTTAAAGTTGTGATCCCAAATTAAGCTCAGAATCCCGAAAAACGGCTTCTAAAGGCCAGAAATCGCATTTTAAAGTTGTGATCCCAAATTAAGCTCAGAATCACGAAAAAACGCTTCTAAAGGCCAGAAATCGCATTTTAAAGAAGTGATCCCAAATTAAGCTCAGAATCACGAAAAACGCTTCTAAAGGCCAGAAATCGCATTTTAAAGTTGTGATCCCAAATTAAGCTCAGAATCCCGAAAAACGGCTTCTAAAGGCCAGAAATCGCATTTTAAAGTTGTGATCCCAAATTAAGCTCAGAATCCCGAAAAACGGCTTCTAAAGGCCAGAAATCGCATTTTAAAGAAGTGATCCCAAATTAAGCTCAGAATCACGAAAAAACGCTTCTAAAGGCCAGAAATCGCATTTTAAAGTTGTGATCCCAAATTAAGCTCAGAATCCCGAAAAACGGCTTCTAAAGGCCAGAAATCGCATTTTAAAGTTGTGATCCCAAATTAAGCTCAGAATCCCGAAAAACGGCTTCTAAAGGCCAGAAATCGCATTTTAAAGTTGTGATCCCAAATTAAGCTCAGAATGGCCAAAAAACGCTTCTAAAGGCCAGAAATCGCATTTTAAAGTTGTGATCCCAAATTAAGCTCAGAATCACGAAAAAACGCTTCTAAAGGCCAGAAATCGCATTTTAAAGAAGTGATCCCAAATTAAGCTCAGAATCACGAAAAAACGCTTCTAAAGGCCAGAAATCGCATTTTAAAGTTGTGATCCCAAATTAAGCTCAGAATCCCGAAAAACGGCTTCTAAAGGCCAGAAATCGCATTTTAAAGTTGTGATCCCAAATTAAGCTCAGAATCACGAAAAAACGCTTCTAAAGGCCAGAAATCGCATTTTAAAGAAGTGATCCCAAATTAAGCTCAGAATCACGAAAAAACGCTTCTAAAGGCCAGAAATCGCATTTTAAAGTTGTGATCCCAAATTAAGCTCAGAATCCCGAAAAACGGCTTCTAAAGGCCAGAAATCGCATTTTAAAGTTGTGATCCCAAATTAAGCTCAGAATCACGAAAAAACGCTTCTAAAGGCCAGAAATCGCATTTTAAAGAAGTGATCCCAAATTAAGCTCAGAATCACGAAAAAACGCTTCTAAAGGCCAGAAATCGCATTTTAAAGAAGTGATCCCAAATTAAGCTTAGCTTAGCTTATTTGACTACTCATATCCACCTTAAATCATTAAACCCGAAATGCTTCATTTACAGTTTTCATAGACCCAACATATTTATCATTGTTTGTATGAAATAAAACATAATATAATATTCAATCATTCAATGCATTTCGAATTTCATGATCGCTGGCGTGGCTAAGCAGGACAAGTTCCACATCGCCAATGGTTGCTACTCCGTGATTGATCGAGGCCATCAATTTTGCGCAAGAACCAAAAGAATGGTGCTTGGGACTAGCAATTCATTCACAATGCACAAAACTCATGCTCTCCCTTTGAAAATGATCAATAACGGCGCCGGCCACGTCCTAGTAGTCAATGAGGGATAAAGGAAGGATTGTTAGTAAGATACTCTTTTGGTGTAACTGGCAACCTCTTATATTCGCGTACTTTAAAAAATTATTTCAAAGTAATCGAAAACAGAGGTACGCAAGTATCACCAGCTATGGAAACCGTCTGTACGTCTGCGAATCTATATTCAAGTATCAAAGGAAAGGGTTATGTTAGTAAGGGAAAGGTGAAGATCAGGATCCATTTTGGTGAATGGTATGACCTTGGGGTTTCCCTACACCTTCTATGCTCCTAATCGTTTCCTATTGAAACTCCTGTTTGTATCTATGAGGCCTGTTTAAACAAGAATTTCCCAATAAAATTTCAAGTGACCAAACAGTATAGAAGTACAACAGAAATCTCAACTGAGAGATTATTAAATCTCAATAAAACTAGCTTTTTTTTCCTCAAACTGTATCCTATAACATCAATGAATCTACAAAACGCCTGAATTTATCTTATTTAGAAAATGATTAATTTTGAATAATTTAGAATTATCTTAAATATGTATAAATCGAATACAATTATAATCAATAGCGGGTTATAAATTAATAAATATTCATCTTGCGTTTGATAGTTAAAAACAGTCATTCTGCAGATTCACAAATGCTTTTCGCTTCTCTGGCCTCATTATTCAGTTATCATTGTTATTATTACTTGTTCCAATATGTACTTATAAGTAAATAAAAGAAAAAAGACTATGTGTCAAAGTAAAGGTTCATCTGTTTGTTCCTTATTTTCAATAATCAAATTGACCATTGCATTAGAAAAACGGGAAAAAGTTGTTTCGTTTTCTATCGATTTGAAAGTATATTCTAAAATGGAAATATTTATGCATTCGAAACCTTGTTTCGCAGTAGTGTTTTCCTTTGTGTACAAAATAATTTTTCAACGTTCCCTAGCGTGAACAATTTTTTTTGCCTCGAACAGCGCTAAAACCGTTTCCAATTCAATCCTTCAAGTACATGGGGTTGAGAAGAAAACTCGTAATTACCTAATTCGAAAACGAAATGTAATTGATGATGAGAACAAAATGTAACTATTTTTGTTTCCTTTTATCATTGTGAAATCGATAATAGCATTCGTTGATTCAAATAAAATTAAAAAAAAAAGTTAAATAATACCGCGATATGATAATTGTAATACGGAACTTAAAAAACCGTCAAATTATTTAAATGAAACTTTAACACAAACCAACAATATAATTTTCAATATTCAAGAATCTGTTATTTGGTGTAATAAGATTCTATAAAAAAAAAAGTGAAATATCATTACATAAAATTTGTCTGCAACCTTTTGAGAAAAAAAAACAAAAAGAAATCTGCGTTGAAAATTTACTCAAGAATGTTCAAAACAGTTTTAGCAGTGATTTTGGCAACCATGTATTTCGGTAAGTTGTTTTGTTCTATCCCATACTGAACGAAGCTTTCCGACGTCGATAAGCTTGAAACATTTCGGTGCATTGAAATTTTTTTGGCAATGTTGCATACAAGTTATATATATGTTGTATGAAAACCTGTATCCGTTGTGCTGATGATATTATTTTATGTATCTTTGCTTTACCGACAGAAATGCTATTAAGCATATATGATTAGGATTAAAATAGAAAAATATACTTAGCTCGTATCGGGTCCCAACATCATCGATAGCTTAGAAAAATACTTATCTAAATAGTAACGACTTGTAACGCAACGGGGTTTGGAGCTTTGCTTCAACGTTACAGCAGCGCACTCTGTTATTTAATTGAGCTGAAACATTTCTAAATCCCCTTCTCCATTCAACTTTCCTCCACGTCATCCGAAGACCAAAAAACACAACTTTTAGAACGGAAATTTAGGCTTGTTTTTCACTATTTTGAACCTTTTTCATAAAACGCGGCCGCACTTACACTGTACTAAACGATTAACACAAAAATCACCAATTGAAGTTAGCTATATCACGCGCGAATCTTAATTTATTCTTGGGCCTAAAAACCGCGTTTCAAAGCAATCAATGAACAGTCGGATTCTTAAAGAAGTGATCCCAAATTAAGCTCACTTACTTACTTTACTTAATGTTCCCTTTCCGATCCTCCGGTGCATAGGGCCGTGGTAAAAGACCTCCACTGTTGACGATCTGGAGCCAGCGTCTTCACCTGGTCCCAGTCAAGATTCTCGTCGACAGTTCGGATTTCAGCGGCTAGGCTTCGCCGCCACGAATTTCTGGGTCTGCCTCTTCTTCGATAACCTTCTGGATTCCAATCTAGCGCCTCTCTGCAAATCTCGTTTTCATCTCTTCGCAGCGTGTGCCCAATCCATCTCCACTTACGTTCCCGAATCTCGATTTCTAGCGCCTTTTGATGACACCGGCGATGTAGTTCCTCATTCGAGATCCAGTTGCCAGGCCACCAAGCGCGGATGATATTCCGCAGGCAGCGATTTACAAATACTTGCAGTTTTCGCGTCGTTACCGCATATGTGCACCAAGTTTCGCACCCGTACAGCAATACGGATTTGACGTTTGAGTTGAAGATTCGGATTTTAGTTCGTAGAGAGATCTGGCGTGACCGCCAGATGTTTCGGAGACTCGCAAACGCAAATCGGGCCTTTCTGATCCGTGTTTCGATGTCTTTTCTGGTTCCACCATCAGGCGTAATCTGGCTACCAAGATACTGGAAGCACTCCACTTTCTCAACTTGTTGCCCAGCTACCATGAAACTGGAGGGATTTCCTGTGTTGATCTCCATCGACTTGGTCTTTCCGACATTGACTTTGAGACCTGCTGCCTTTGAACTTTCGGTAAGGTCGTCGAGTTTGCCCTGCATATCTGGTTGTGTTTGGGCGAGCAAAACAATATCGTCTGCCAGGTCAAGGTCGTTCAGTTGCTCCATTGTTGAAGGATTCCACGGCAATCCTCGGTTCGGTGCACAGTCAATCGATCCAATCAGAATCTCATCCATTACGATTAGAAAAAGTAGCGGTGATAGAATACATCCTTGTCTCACTCCAGCAGTTACCGGGATTGGTTCGGACAAGACACCGTCGTGCAAGACCTTGCACGAAAATGCCTCATACTGTGCTTCGATGAGATGGACTAGTTTCTCTGGGACCCCTCGTCGCCTTAGAGCCGCCCAGATGTTTTCATGGTTAAGTCGGTCGAATGCTTTTTCGAAATCAACGAACACCAGCAGAAGAGAGTCCTGGAATTCGTTGATTTGTTCCAGTATGATTCGTAGCGTTGTGATGTGGTCCACACATGATCGTCGAGATCGGAATCCAGCTTGTTGCCGTCGGAGTGTAGCGTCTATTTTCTCCTGGATCCTGTTCAGAATCACTTTGCAGAGTACTTTGAGGGTTGTACAGATCAACGTTATGCCTCGCCAGTTACCGCACTCTGTCAGGTCTCCTTTCTTCGGGACCTTTACGAGGATACCCTGCATCCAGTCGGCCGGGAATGTTGCAGTATCCCAGATGTCAGCGAAAAGACGGTGCAACATTTGTGCTGATAGGGCAGGGTCGGCTTTCAGCATTTCAGCAGGGATGCAATCGATCCCAGGTGTTTTGTTGGATTTCATGTTTTTGATTGCCGCTTCTATTTCAGCCAACGAAGGCGCTTCCGAGTTGACGCCATTTATGCGACTTACTGTTGGCGCTTCGAGCTGCAGATTCTGTTGGCCATCGCTATTCGTGACTCGGAAGAGTTGTTCGAAGTGCTCAGTCCATCGTTTGAGCTGATCTGTTCGATCGGTCAATAACTGACCTGCTCGGTCTTTTAGCGGCATTCTTGCATTAGTCCTTGCACCACTGAGGCGGCGAGAAATGTCATAAAGTAATCGGATATCTCCATTGGCGGCGGCTCTTTCTCCCTCTTCGGCTAGGGAGTTTGTCCAGGCTCTCTTGTCTCGTCTACAAGCTCGTTTAACTGCCTTTTCCAGCTCCGCATATCGTAAGCGGGCGGCTGCTTTGGCTGACCCGGTACATGCCTGCTCAATTCCGACTTTCGCCTTTCTCCGATCATCGACCATCCTCCAAGTTTCATCCGACATCCATTCACTCCTTCTTCCACAAACTTTACCGAGAGTACCATGGCTCGTCGTGATAAAGGCATTCTTGATTCCACACCACTGTTCTTCGACTGTTCCGTCTGTCGGCAGCTCCGAGGCTCGGGATTCTAGCTGTTCAACGTATGCCCTTTTCACCTCTGGATTGTCCAAGCGGCGGACGTCGTATCGACACCCGACTTTCTCCTCGCGCCGTTGGACACGTGCAACTCTCAGTCGTATCTCGCCAAGGACGAGGTGATGGTCAGATGCAATGTCTGCGCTTCGCTTGTTGCGGACATCAAGAAGGCTCCTTCTCCATTTTCGGCTGATGCAGATGTGGTCAATTTGATTTTCTGTTCGGCCATCTCGGGATACCCAAGTGACCTTATGTGCTGGTCGATGGGGGAAGAGCGATCCACCGATCACCATGTTGTTGTTGCCACAAAATTCTACAAACAGCTCTCCGTTTTCGCTCATCTGTCCTAGGCCATGGCGCCCCATGATGCGCTCAAGGTCCTGATTGTCGGAGCCAATCTTTGCGTTGAAGTCGCCCAAATGGATTTGAATGTCACCCTTCGGAATTCTCTCAACCACGCTGTTCAGTTGACTGTAAAACTGCTCTTTCTCTTGCAAGTCGGCAACGTCAGTTGGCGCATAACACTGGACCATTGTAAGGTTTCTAACCCGTGTTCTAAATCTGGCTACGATTATTCTTTCGTTTATCGGTTCCCATCTAATGAGGGCCGCGTAGGCCTGCGGGCTTAACAGGAAACCAACTCCTCGTTCCCGAGTAGCATGTTCTCCTCGTATGCCAGAGTACAGCAGGACTTGCCCGGATTGTGTCTTGTGTTCTCCAGTATTAGGCCAACGGACTTCGCTCAGTCCCAGAATTTCAAGCTTGAGGCGGCTAGCCTCTCTAGCAAGTTGTTCCAGTTTGCCTTGTTGGGCAAGGGTTAAAACATTCCAAGTTCCAATTCGTGTCCGTGTTTTCATGCTAAAAGTCGTCGCCAAAGTTCCAGGTCGGTCATTTCTTTCGGATTCCGTAACAATTTCAAATCGGGAGCAGTAGGTTGTTAGCCTAAAGTCCCTATCCCGCGATGGGGCTGCCATCTTGGACTTAGCTGGCGGGAGCCGCATTTCATAAATTCAGCCGCTTGCTGCAAGACAGACGCTGTTTGAGCCGCCCCTGACCTGGAGAACAGACGCTCGGTTGTTGTTGCACGCCGCCCCTGACCTGGGGAACAGACGCGTGCGGCCACCTTCTCAGTCTGCATGCGACTAAAGCATCCACCGGGGTTGGGTACCCGATCTCCGCTTAGGTTACTCGCACCCCAGCCGGCACCGCGGGGAGGTAGAGATAGGAGTTGTGGATAAGAGGTGATATGACCACTATGGGGTCTCGTGTTGCACATTATCCACCGTTTACCAGCCTTTAAGCCTTTAAATTAAGCTCAGAATCACGAAAAAACGCTTCTAAAGGCCAGAAATCGCATTTTAAAGTTGTGATCCCAAATTAAGCTCAGAATGGCCAAAAAACGCTTCTAAAGGCCAGAAATCGCATTTTAAAGTTGTGATCCCAAATTAAGCTCAGAATCCCGAAAAACGGCTTCTAAAGGCCAGAAATCGCATTTTAAAGTTGTGATCCCAAATTAAGCTCAGAATCACGAAAAAACGCTTCTAAAGGCCAGAAATCGCATTTTAAAGAAGTGATCCCAAATTAAGCTCAGAATCACGAAAAAACGCTTCTAAAGGCCAGAAATCGCATTTTAAAGTTGTGATCCCAAATTAAGCTCAGAATCCCGAAAAACGGCTTCTAAAGGCCAGAAATCGCATTTTAAAGTTGTGATCCCAAATTAAGCTCAGAATCACGAAAAAACGCTTCTAAAGGCCAGAAATCGCATTTTAAAGAAGTGATCCCAAATTAAGTTCAGAATCACGAAAAAACGCTTCTAAAGGCCAGAAATCGCATTTTAAAGTTGTGATCCCAAATTAAGCTCAGAATCACGAAAAAACGCTTCTAAAGGCCAGAAATCGCATTTTAAAGAAGTGATCCCAAATTAAGCTCAGAATCCCGAAAAACGGCTTCTAAAGGCCAGAAATCGCATTTTAAAGTTGTGATCCCAAATTAAGCTCAGAATCCCGAAAAACGGCTTCTAAAGGCCAGAAATCGCATTTTAAAGTTGTGATCCCAAATTAAGCTCAGAATCCCGAAAAACGGCTTCTAAAGGCCAGAAATCGCATTTTAAAGTTGTGATCCCAAATTAAGCTCAGAATCACGAAAAAACGCTTCTAAAGGCCAGAAATCGCATTTTAAAGTTGTGATCCCAAATTAAGCTCAGAATCCCGAAAAACGGCTTCTAAAGGCCAGAAATCGCATTTTAAAGTTGTGATCCCAAATTAAGCTCAGAATCCCGAAAAACGGCTTCTAAAGGCCAGAAATCGCATTTTAAAGTTGTGATCCCAAATTAAGCTCAGAATGGCCAAAAAACGCTTCTAAAGGCCAGAAATCGCATTTTAAAGTTGTGATCCCAAATTAAGCTCAGAATCCCAAAAATCGGCTTCTAAAGGCCAGAAATCGCATTTTAAAGTTGTGATCCCAAATTAAGCTCAGAATGGCCAAAAAACGCTTCTAAAGGCCAGAAATCGCATTTTAAAGTTGTGATCCCAAATTAAGCTCAGAATCCCGAAAAACGGCTTCTAAAGGCCAGAAATCGCATTTTAAAGTTGTGATCCCAAATTAAGCTCAGAATCCCGAAAAACGGCTTCTAAAGGCCAGAAATCGCATTTTAAAGTTGTGATCCCAAATTAAGCTCAGAATCCCGAAAAACGGCTTCTAAAGGCCAGAAATCGCATTTTAAAGTTGTGATCCCAAATTAAGCTCAGAATGGCCAAAAAACGCTTCTAAAGGCCAGAAATCGCATTTTAAAGTTTGATCCCAAATTAAGCTCAGAATCCCGAAAAACGGCTTCTAAAGGCCAGAAATCGCATTTTAAAGTTGTGATCCCAAATTAAGCTCAGAATCCCGAAAAACGGCTTCTAAAGGCCAGAAATCGCATTTTAAAGTTGTGATCCCAAATTAAGCTCAGAATCACGAAAAAACGCTTCTAAAGGCCAGAAATCGCATTTTAAAGAAGTGATCCCAAATTAAGCTCAGAATCACGAAAAAACGCTTCTAAAGGCCAGAAATCGCATTTTAAAGTTGTGATCCCAAATTAAGCTCAGAATCCCGAAAAACGGCTTCTAAAGGCCAGAAATCGCATTTTAAAGTTGTGATCCCAAATTAAGCTCAGAATCCCGAAAAACGGCTTCTAAAGGCCAGAAATCGCATTTTAAAGTTGTGATCCCAAATTAAGCTCAGAATGGCCAAAACACGCTTCTAAAGGCCAGAAATCGCATTTTAAAGTTGTGATCCCAAATTAAGCTCAGAATCCCGAAAAACGGCTTCTAAAGGCCAGAAATCGCATTTTAAAGTTGTGATCCCAAATTAAGCTCAGAATGGCCAAAAAACGCTTCTAAAGGCCAGAAATCGCATTTTAAAGTTGTGATCCCAAATTAAGCTCAGAATCCCGAAAAACGGCTTCTAAAGGCCAGAAATCGCATTTTAAAGTTGTGATCCCAAATTAAGCTCAGAATCACGAAAAAACGCTTCTAAAGGCCAGAAATCGCATTTTAAAGAAGTGATCCCAAATTAAGCTCAGAATCACGAAAAAACGCTTCTAAAGGCCAGAAATCGCATTTTAAAGTTGTGATCCCAAATTAAGCTCAGAATCCCGAAAAACGGCTTCTAAAGGCCAGAAATCGCATTTTAAAGTTGTGATCCCAAATTAAGCTCAGAATCCCGAAAAACGGCTTCTAAAGGCCAGAAATCGCATTTTAAAGTTGTGATCCCAAATTAAGCTCAGAATGGCCAAAAAACGCTTCTAAAGGCCAGAAATCGCATTTTAAAATGTGATCCCAAATTAAGCTCAGAATCCCGAAAAACGGCTTCTAAAGGCCAGAAATCGCATTTTAAAGTTGTGATCCCAAATTAAGCTCAGAATCACGAAAAAACGCTTCTAAAGGCCAGAAATCGCATTTTAAAGAAGTGATCCCAAATTAAGCCAAAAAACGCTTCTAAAGGCCAGAAATCGCATTTTAAAGTTGTGGTCCCAAATTAAGCTCAGAATGGCCAAAAAACGCTTCTAAAGGCCAGAAATCGCATTTTAAAGTTGTGATCCCAAATTAAGCTCAGAATCACGAAAAAACGCTTCTAAAGGCCAGAAATCGCATTTTAAAGAAGTGATCCCAAATTAAGCTCAGAATGGCCAAAAAACGCTTCTAAAGGCCAGAAATCGCATTTTAAAGTTGTGGTCCCAAATTAAGCTCAGAATCACGAAAAAACGCTTCTAAAGGCCAGAAATCGCATTTTAAAGTTGTGATCCCAAATTAAGCTCAGAATCCCGAAAAACGGCTTCTAAAGGCCAGAAATCGCATTTTAAAGTTGTGATCCCAAATTAAGCTCAGAATCCCGAAAAACGGCTTCTAAAGGCCAGAAATCGCATTTTAAAGTTGTGATCCCAAATTAAGCTCAGAATGGCCAAAAAACGCTTCTAAAGGCCAGAAATCGCATTTTAAAGTTTGATCCCAAATTAAGCTCAGAATCCCGAAAAACGGCTTCTAAAGGCCAGAAATCGCATTTTAAAGTTGTGATCCCAAATTAAGCTCAGAATCCCGAAAAACGGCTTCTAAAGGCCAGAAATCGCATTTTAAAGTTGTGATCCCAAATTAAGCTCAGAATCACGAAAAAACGCTTCTAAAGGCCAGAAATCGCATTTTAAAGAAGTGATCCCAAATTAAGCTCAGAATCACGAAAAAACGCTTCTAAAGGCCAGAAATCGCATTTTAAAGTTGTGATCCCAAATTAAGCTCAGAATCCCGAAAAACGGCTTCTAAAGGCCAGAAATCGCATTTTAAAGTTGTGATCCCAAATTAAGCTCAGAATCCCGAAAAACGGCTTCTAAAGGCCAGAAATCGCATTTTAAAGTTGTGATCCCAAATTAAGCTCAGAATGGCCAAAACACGCTTCTAAAGGCCAGAAATCGCATTTTAAAGTTGTGATCCCAAATTAAGCTCAGAATCCCGAAAAACGGCTTCTAAAGGCCAGAAATCGCATTTTAAAGTTGTGATCCCAAATTAAGCTCAGAATGGCCAAAAAACGCTTCTAAAGGCCAGAAATCGCATTTTAAAGTTGTGATCCCAAATTAAGCTCAGAATCCCGAAAAACGGCTTCTAAAGGCCAGAAATCGCATTTTAAAGTTGTGATCCCAAATTAAGCTCAGAATCACGAAAAAACGCTTCTAAAGGCCAGAAATCGCATTTTAAAGAAGTGATCCCAAATTAAGCTCAGAATCACGAAAAAACGCTTCTAAAGGCCAGAAATCGCATTTTAAAGTTGTGATCCCAAATTAAGCTCAGAATCCCGAAAAACGGCTTCTAAAGGCCAGAAATCGCATTTTAAAGTTGTGATCCCAAATTAAGCTCAGAATCCCGAAAAACGGCTTCTAAAGGCCAGAAATCGCATTTTAAAGTTGTGATCCCAAATTAAGCTCAGAATGGCCAAAAAACGCTTCTAAAGGCCAGAAATCGCATTTTAAAATGTGATCCCAAATTAAGCTCAGAATCCCGAAAAACGGCTTCTAAAGGCCAGAAATCGCATTTTAAAGTTGTGATCCCAAATTAAGCTCAGAATCACGAAAAAACGCTTCTAAAGGCCAGAAATCGCATTTTAAAGAAGTGATCCCAAATTAAGCTCAGAATCACGAAAAAACGCTTCTAAAGGCCAGAAATCGCATTTTAAAGTTGTGATCCCAAATTAAGCTCAGAATCACGAAAAAACGCTTCTAAAGGCCAGAAATCGCATTTTAAAGTTGTGATCCCAAATTAAGCTCAGAATGGCCAAAAAACGCTTCTAAAGGCCAGAAATCGCATTTTAAAGTTGTGATCCCAAATTAAGCTCAGAATGGCCAAAAAACGCTTCTAAAGGCCAGAAATCGCATTTTAAAGTTGTGATCCCAAATTAAGCTCAGAATGGCCAAAAAACGCTTCTAAAGGCCAGAAATCGCATTTTAAAGTTGTGATCCCAAATTAAGCCAAAAAACGCTTCTAAAGGCCAGAAATCGCATTTTAAAGTTGTGGTCCCAAATTAAGCTCAGAATGGCCAAAAAACGCTTCTAAAGGCCAGAAATCGCATTTTAAAGTTGTGATCCCAAATTAAGCTCAGAATCACGAAAAAACGCTTCTAAAGGCCAGAAATCGCATTTTAAAGAAGTGATCCCAAATTAAGCTCAGAATGGCCAAAAAACGCTTCTAAAGGCCAGAAATCGCATTTTAAAGTTGTGGTCCCAAATTAAGCTCAGAATCACGAAAAAACGCTTCTAAAGGCCAGAAATCGCATTTTAAAGTTGTGATCCCAAATTAAGCTCAGAATCCCGAAAAACGGCTTCTAAAGGCCAGAAATCGCATTTTAAAGTTGTGATCCCAAATTAAGCTCAGAATCACGAAAAAACGCTTCTAAAGGCCAGAAATCGCATTTTAAAGTTGTGATCCCAAATTAAGCTCAGAATCACGAAAAAACGCTTCTAAAGGCCAAAAAACGCTTCTAAAGGCCAGAAATCGCATTTTAAAGTTGTGATCCCAAATTAAGCTCAGAATGGCCAAAAAACGCTTCTAAAGGCCAGAAATCGCATTTTAAAGTTGTGATCCCAAATTAAGCTCAGAATCCCGAAAAACGGCTTCTAAAGGCCAGAAATCGCATTTTAAAGTTGTGATCCCAAATTAAGCTCAGAATGGCCAAAAAACGCTTCTAAAGGCCAGAAATCGCATTTTAAAGTTGTGATCCCAAATTAAGCTCAGAATCCCGAAAAACGGCTTCTAAAGGCCAGAAATCGCATTTTAAAGTTGTGATCCCAAATTAAGCTCAGAATCCCGAAAAACGGCTTCTAAAGGCCAGAAATCGCATTTTAAAGTTGTGATCCCAAATTAAGCTCAGAATCCCGAAAAACGGCTTCTAAAGGCCAGAAATCGCATTTTAAAGTTGTGATCCCAAATTAAGCTCAGAATGGCCAAAAAACGCTTCTAAAGGCCAGAAATCGCATTTTAAAGTTGTGATCCCAAATTAAGCTCAGAATGGCCAAAAAAACGCTTCTAAAGGCCAGAAATCGCATTTTAAAGTTGTGATCCCAAATTAAGCTCAGAATGGCCAAAAAACGCTTCTAAAGGCCAGAAATCGCATTTTAAAGTTGTGATCCCAAATTAAGCTCAGAATGGCCAAAAAACGCTTCTAAAGGCCAGAAATCGCATTTTAAAGTTGTGATCCCAAATTAAGCTCAGAATGGCCAAAAAACGCTTCTAAAGGCCAGAAATCGCATTTTAAAGTTGTGATCCCAAATTAAGCTCAGAATGGCCAAAAAACGCTTCTAAAGGCCAGAAATCGCATTTTAAAGTTGTGATCCCAAATTAAGCTCAGAATCCCGAAAAACGGCTTCTAAAGGCCAGAAATCGCATTTTAAAGTTGTGATCCCAAATTAAGCTCAGAATGGCCAAAAAACGCTTCTAAAGGCCAGAAATCGCATTTTAAAGTTGTGATCCCAAATTAAGCTCAGAATGGCCAAAAAACGCTTCTAAAGGCCAGAAATCGCATTTTAAAGTTGTGATCCCAAATTAAGCTCAGAATGGCCAAAAAACGCTTCTAAAGGCCAGAAATCGCATTTTAAAGTTGTGATCCCAAATTAAGCTCAGAATGGCCAAAAAACGCTTCTAAAGGCCAGAAATCGCATTTTAAAGTTGTGATCCCAAATTAAGCTCAGAATGGCCAAAAAACGCTTCTAAAGGCCAGAAATCGCATTTTAAAGTTGTGATCCCAAATTAAGCTCAGAATGGCCAAAAAACGCTTCTAAAGGCCAGAAATCGCATTTTAAAGTTGTGATCCCAAATTAAGCTCAGAATCCCGAAAAACGGCTTCTAAAGGCCAGAAATCGCATTTTAAAGTTGTGATCCCAAATTAAGCTCAGAATCCCGAAAAACGGCTTCTAAAGGCCAGAAATCGCATTTTAAAGTTGTGATCCCAAATTAAGCTCAGAATGGCCAAAAAACGCTTCTAAAGGCCAGAAATCGCATTTTAAAGTTGTGATCCCAAATTAAGCTCAGAATGGCCAAAAAACGCTTCTAAAGGCCAGAAATCGCATTTTAAAGTTGTGATCCAAATTAAGCTCAGAATGGCCAAAAAACGCTTCTAAAGGCCAGAAATCGCATTTTAAAGTTGTGATCCCAAATTAAGCTCAGAATGGCCAAAAAACGCTTCTAAAGGCCAGAAATCGCATTTTAAAGTTGTGATCCCAAATTAAGCTCAGAATCCCGAAAAACGGCTTCTAAAGGCCAGAAATCGCATTTTAAAGTTGTGATCCCAAATTAAGCTCAGAATGGCCAAAAAACGCTTCTAAAGGCCAGAAATCGCATTTTAAAGTTGTGATCCCAAATTAAGCTCAGAATGGCCAAAAAACGCTTCTAAAGGCCAGAAATCGCATTTTAAAGTTGTGATCCCAAATTAAGCTCAGAATGGCCAAAAAACGCTTCTAAAGGCCAGAAATCGCATTTTAAAGTTGTGATCCCAAATTAAGCTCAGAATGGCCAAAAAACGCTTCTAAAGGCCAGAAATCGCATTTTAAAGTTGTGATCCCAAATTAAGCTCAGAATGGCCAAAAAACGCTTCTAAAGGCCAGAAATCGCATTTTAAAGTTGTGATCCCAAATTAAGCTCAGAATGGCCAAAAAACGCTTCTAAAGGCCAGAAATCGCATTTTAAAGTTGTGATCCCAAATTAAGCTCAGAATCCCGAAAAACGGCTTCTAAAGGCCAGAAATCGCATTTTAAAGTTGTGATCCCAAATTAAGCTCAGAATCCCGAAAAACGGCTTCTAAAGGCCAGAAATCGCATTTTAAAGTTGTGATCCCAAATTAAGCTCAGAATGGCCAAAAAACGCTTCTAAAGGCCAGAAATCGCATTTTAAAGTTGTGATCCCAAATTAAGCTCAGAATGGCCAAAAAACGCTTCTAAAGGCCAGAAATCGCATTTTAAAGTTGTGATCCCAAATTAAGCTCAGAATGGCCAAAAAACGCTTCTAAAGGCCAGAAATCGCATTTTAAAGTTGTGATCCCAAATTAAGCTCAGAATGGCCAAAAAACGCTTCTAAAGGCCAGAAATCGCATTTTAAAGTTGTGATCCCAAATTAAGCTCAGAATGGCCAAAAAACGCTTCTAAAGGCCAGAAATCGCATTTTAAAGTTGTGATCCCAAATTAAGCTCAGAATCCCGAAAAACGGCTTCTAAAGGCCAGAAATCGCATTTTAAAGTTGTGATCCCAAATTAAGCTCAGAATGGCCAAAAAACGCTTCTAAAGGCCAGAAATCGCATTTTAAAGTTGTGATCCCAAATTAAGCTCAGAATGGCCAAAAAACGCTTCTAAAGGCCAGAAATCGCATTTTAAAGTTGTGATCCCAAATTAAGCTCAGAATGGCCAAAAAACGCTTCTAAAGGCCAGAAATCGCATTTTAAAGTTGTGATCCCAAATTAAGCTCAGAATGGCCAAAAAACGCTTCTAAAGGCCAGAAATCGCATTTTAAAGTTGTGATCCCAAATTAAGCTCAGAATGGCCAAAAAACGCTTCTAAAGGCCAGAAATCGCATTTTAAAGTTGTGATCCCAAATTAAGCTCAGAATGGCCAAAAAACGCTTCTAAAGGCCAGAAATCGCATTTTAAAGTTGTGATCCCAAATTAAGCTCAGAATCCCGAAAAACGGCTTCTAAAGGCCAGAAATCGCATTTTAAAGTTGTGATCCCAAATTAAGCTCAGAATCCCGAAAAACGGCTTCTAAAGGCCAGAAATCGCATTTTAAAGTTGTGATCCCAAATTAAGCTCAGAATGGCCAAAAAACGCTTCTAAAGGCCAGAAATCGCATTTTAAAGTTGTGATCCCAAATTAAGCTCAGAATGGCCAAAAAACGCTTCTAAAGGCCAGAAATCGCATTTTAAAGTTGTGATCCAAATTAAGCTCAGAATGGCCAAAAAACGCTTCTAAAGGCCAGAAATCGCATTTTAAAGTTGTGATCCCAAATTAAGCTCAGAATGGCCAAAAAACGCTTCTAAAGGCCAGAAATCGCATTTTAAAGTTGTGATCCCAAATTAAGCTCAGAATGGCCAAAAAACGCTTCTAAAGGCCAGAAATCGCATTTTAAAGTTGTGATCCCAAATTAAGCTCAGAATGGCCAAAAAACGCTTCTAAAGGCCAGAAATCGCATTTTAAAGTTGTGATCCCCAATTAAGCTCAGAATGGCCAAAAAACGCTTCTAAAGGCCAGAAATCGCATTTTAAAGTTGTGATCCCAAATTAAGCTCAGAATCCCGAAAAACGGCTTCTAAAGGCCAGAAATCGCATTTTAAAGTTGTGATCCCAAATTAAGCTCAGAATGGCCAAAAAACGCTTCTAAAGGCCAGAAATCGCATTTTAAAGTTGTGATCCCAAATTAAGCTCAGAATGGCCAAAAAACGCTTCTAAAGGCCAGAAATCGCATTTTAAAGTTGTGATCCCAAATTAAGCTCAGAATGGCCAAAAAACGCTTCTAAAGGCCAGAAATCGCATTTTAAAGTTGTGATCCCAAATTAAGCTCAGAATGGCCAAAAAACGCTTCTAAAGGCCAGAAATCGCATTTTAAAGTTGTGATCCCAAATTAAGCTCAGAATGGCCAAAAAACGCTTCTAAAGGCCAGAAATCGCATTTTAAAGTTGTGATCCCAAATTAAGCTCAGAATGGCCAAAAAACGCTTCTAAAGGCCAGAAATCGCATTTTAAAGTTGTGATCCCAAATTAAGCTCAGAATCCCGAAAAACGGCTTCTAAAGGCCAGAAATCGCATTTTAAAGTTGTGATCCCAAATTAAGCTCAGAATCCCGAAAAACGGCTTCTAAAGGCCAGAAATCGCATTTTAAAGTTGTGATCCCAAATTAAGCTCAGAATCCCGAAAAACGGCTTCTAAAGGCCAGAAATCGCATTTTAAAGTTGTGATCCCAAATTAAGCTCAGAATGGCCAAAAAACGCTTCTAAAGGCCAGAAATCGCATTTTAAAGTTGTGATCCCAAATTAAGCTCAGAATCCCGAAAAACGGCTTCTAAAGGCCAGAAATCGCATTTTAAAGTTGTGATCCCAAATTAAGCTCAGAATCCCGAAAAACGGCTTCTAAAGGCCAGAAATCGCATTTTAAAGTTGTGATCCCAAATTAAGCTCAGAATCCCGAAAAACGGCTTCTAAAGGCCAGAAATCGCATTTTAAAGTTGTGATCCCAAATTAAGCTCAGAATCCCGAAAAACGGCTTCTAAAGGCCAGAAATCGAATTTTAAAGTTGTGATCCCAAATTAAGCTCAGAATCACGAAAAACGGCTTCTAAAGGCCAGAAATCGCATTTTAAAGTTGTGATCCCAAATTAAGCTCAGAATGGCCAAAAAACGCTTCTAAAGGCCAGAAATCGCATTTTAAAGTTGTTGTGGCCATGAAAAGCCATTGGACTGTACTCGGGAGGGCACTTGGCAAAACTACCACTGCTTGCCCTTTCCCCCTCAGGGATTAGGCTTTGACAACCCCTGGTGGTTGCCAAACAGTGGAGGCAGGTCCGCAGACTGTCTGCCTGGGGGCCAAGGCCGGGACAAGGTGAGCGCTCGGGAAAACTACCACTGATGATCCGCTCCCCTCGTGGGATTGGACCTTGAGAGACAACCACGCATGGTTGTCCCATCAGTGGAGGCAGGTCCTCATGACGCTGCCTGGCGGCCGAGGCTCAAAGGGATCTCGATCGCCTGGTTGACCGAGATCCAAACTCTTTCTGGATGGAGGGCTCTGAAAAGAGCCGATTGTGGCAGCTGGACCCGGGAGTAAGACGGCGGAACGAAGCAGCGAAGAAAAAGGCACAAGACACTCTTTCTTTACATTTTATCCTATTTTATTTCTCTACTTTAACTATTTTACACTATTTACACTCCGTCCATCTGGACGGTTTGGTGGTTTGATTACGACTGACTCCCGGCGCATCAAAGAATGCGCCCTTAAATAGGCTGACGAGCAAGCACACAAGCACGTGCTCGCGCCAGATGGAACCGCCTAGAACATTCCAGGCGCAAACATCTCGCTTTCAGTGAGAGCAACGTGCGATGCTCTTGCGTCTATTCTCATTTCTCAGTCCGCTTGTCGGACTGAACAAAAGTTGTGATCCCAAATTAAGCTCAGAATGGCCAAAAAACGCTTCTAAAGGCCAGAAATAGCATTTTAAAGTTGTGATCCCAAATTAAGCTCAGAATCCCGAAAAACGGCTTCTAAAGGCCAGAAATCGCATTTTAAAGTTGTGATCCCAAATTAAGCTCAGAATCCCGAAAAACGGCTTCTAAAGGCCAGAAATCGCATTTTAAAGTTGTGATCCCAAATTAAGCTCAGAATGGCCAAAAAACGCTTCTAAAGGCCAGAAATCGCATTTTAAAGTTGTGATCCCAAATTAAGCTCAGAATCCCGAAAAACGGCTTCTAAAGGCCAGAAATCGCATTTTAAAGTTGTGATCCCAAATTAAGCTCAGAATGGCCAAAAAACGCTTCTAAAGGCCAGAAATCGCATTTTAAAGTTGTGATCCCAAATTAAGCTCAGAATCCCGAAAAACGGCTTCTAAAGGCCAGAAATCGCATTTTAAAGTTGTGATCCCAAATTAAGCTCAGAATCCCGAAAAACGGCTTCTAAAGGCCAGAAATCGCATTTTAAAGTTGTGATCCCAAATTAAGCTCAGAATCCCGAAAAACGGCTTCTAAAGGCCAGAAATCGCATTTTAAAGTTGTGATCCCAAATTAAGCTCAGAATCCCGAAAAACGGCTTCTAAAGGCCAGAAATCGCATTTTAAAGTTGTGATCCCAAATTAAGCTCAGAATCACGAAAAAACGCTTCTAAAGGCCAGAAATCGCATTTTAAAGTTGTGATCCCAAATTAAGCTCAGAATCACGAAAAAACGCTTCTAAAGGCCAGAAATCGCATTTTAAAGTTGTGATCCCAAATTAAGCTCAGAATCCCAAAAATCGGCTTCTAAAGGCCAGAAATCGCATTTTAAAGTTGTGATCCCAAATTAAGCTCAGAATGGCCAAAAAACGCTTCTAAAGGCCAGAAATCGCATTTTAAAGTTGTGATCCCAAATTAAGCTCAGAATGGCCAAAAAACGCTTCTAAAGGCCAGAAATCGCATTTTAAAGTTGTGATCCCAAATTAAGCTCAGAATGGCCAAAAAACGCTTCTAAAGGCCAGAAATCGCATTTTAAAGTTGTGATCCCAAATTAAGCTCAGAATGGCCAAAAAACGCTTCTAAAGGCCAGAAATCGCATTTTAAAGTTGTGATCCCAAATTAAGCTCAGAATCACGAAAAAACGCTTCTAAAGGCCAGAAATCGCATTTTAAAGAAGTGATCCCAAATTAAGCTCAGAATGGCCAAAAAACGCTTCTAAAGGCCAGAAATCGCATTTTAAAGTTGTGGTCCCAAATTAAGCTCAGAATCACGAAAAAACGCTTCTAAAGGCCAGAAATCGCATTTTAAAGTTGTGATCCCAAATTAAGCTCAGAATCCCGAAAAACGGCTTCTAAAGGCCAGAAATCGCATTTTAAAGTTGTGATCCCAAATTAAGCTCAGAATCACGAAAAAACGCTTCTAAAGGCCAGAAATCGCATTTTAAAGTTGTGATCCCAAATTAAGCTCAGAATCACGAAAAAACGCTTCTAAAGGCCAGAAATCGCATTTTAAAGTTGTGATCCCAAATTAAGCTCAGAATCCCGAAAAACGGCTTCTAAAGGCCAGAAATCGCATTTTAAAGTTGTGATCCCAAATTAAGCTCAGAATCCCGAAAAACGGCTTCTAAAGGCCAGAAATCGAATTTTAAAGTTGTGATCCCAAATTAAGCTCAGAATCACGAAAAACGGCTTCTAAAGGCCAGAAATCGCATTTTAAAGTTGTGATCCCAAATTAAGCTCAGAATGGCCAAAAAACGCTTCTAAAGGCCAGAAATCGCATTTTAAAGTTGTTGTGGCCATGAAAAGCCATTGGACTGTACTCGGGAGGGCACTTGGCAAAACTACCACTGCTTGCCCTTTCCCCCTCAGGGATTAGGCTTTGACAACCCCTGGTGGTTGCCAAACAGTGGAGGCAGGTCCGCAGACTGTCTGCCTGGGGGCCAAGGCCGGGACAAGGTGAGCGCTCGGGAAAACTACCACTGATGATCCGCTCCCCTCGTGGGATTGGACCTTGAGAGACAACCACGCATGGTTGTCCCATCAGTGGAGGCAGGTCCTCATGACGCTGCCTGGCGGCCGAGGCTCAAAGGGATCTCGATCGCCTGGTTGACCGAGATCCAAACTCTTTCTGGATGGAGGGCTCTGAAAAGAGCCGATTGTGGCAGCTGGACCCGGGAGTAAGACGGCGGAACGAAGCAGCGAAGAAAAAGGCACAAGACACTCTTTCTTTACATTTTATCCTATTTTATTTCTCTACTTTAACTATTTTACACTATTTACACTCCGTCCATCTGGACGGTTTGGTGGTTTGATTACGACTGACTCCCGGCGCATCAAAGAATGCGCCCTTAAATAGGCTGACGAGCAAGCACACAAGCACGTGCTCGCGCCAGATGGAACCGCCTAGAACATTCCAGGCGCAAACATCTCGCTTTCAGTGAGAGCAACGTGCGATGCTCTTGCGTCTATTCTCATTTCTCAGTCCGCTTGTCGGACTGAACAAAAGTAGTGATCCCAAATTAAGCTCAGAATGGCCAAAAAACGCTTCTAAAGGCCAGAAATCGCATTTTAAAGTTGTGATCCCAAATTAAGCTCAGAATCCCGAAAAACGGCTTCTAAAGGCCAGAAATCGCATTTTAAAGTTGTGATCCCAAATTAAGCTCAGAATCCCGAAAAACGGCTTCTAAAGGCCAGAAATCGCATTTTAAAGTTGTGATCCCAAATTAAGCTCAGAATGGCCAAAAAACGCTTCTAAAGGCCAGAAATCGCATTTTAAAGTTGTGATCCCAAATTAAGCTCAGAATCCCGAAAAACGGCTTCTAAAGGCCAGAAATCGCATTTTAAAGTTGTGATCCCAAATTAAGCTCAGAATCCCGAAAAACGGCTTCTAAAGGCCAGAAATCGCATTTTAAAGTTGTGATCCCAAATTAAGCTCAGAATGGCCAAAAAACGCTTCTAAAGGCCAGAAATCGCATTTTAAAGTTGTGATCCCAAATTAAGCTCAGAATCCCGAAAAACGGCTTCTAAAGGCCAGAAATCGCATTTTAAAGTTGTGATCCCAAATTAAGCTCAGAATCCCGAAAAACGGCTTCTAAAGGCCAGAAATCGCATTTTAAAGTTGTGATCCCAAATTAAGCTCAGAATCCCGAAAAACGGCTTCTAAAGGCCAGAAATCGCATTTTAAAGTTGTGATCCCAAATTAAGCTCAGAATCACGAAAAAACGCTTCTAAAGGCCAGAAATCGCATTTTAAAGAAGTGATCCCAAATTAAGCTCAGAATCACGAAAAAACGCTTCTAAAGGCCAGAAATCGCATTTTAAAGTTGTGATCCCAAATCAAGCTCAGAATCACGAAAAAACGCTTCTAAAGGCCAGAAATCGCATTTTAAAGTTGTGATCCCAAATTAAGCTCAGAATCCCAAAAATCGGCTTCTAAAGGCCAGAAATCGCATTTTAAAGTTGTGATCCCAAATTAAGCTCAGAATCACGAAAAAACGCTTCTAAAGGCCAGAAATCGCATTTTAAAGTTGTGATCCCAAATTAAGCTCAGAATGGCCAAAAAACGCTTCTAAAGGCCAGAAATCGCATTTTAAAGTTGTGATCCCAAATTAAGCTCAGAATGGCCAAAAAACGCTTCTAAAGGCCAGAAATCGCATTTTAAAGTTGTGATCCCAAATTAAGCTCAGAATGGCCAAAAAACGCTTCTAAAGGCCAGAAATCGCATTTTAAAGTTGTGATCCCAAATTAAGCTCAGAATCACGAAAAAACGCTTCTAAAGGCCAGAAATCGCATTTTAAAGAAGTGATCCCAAATTAAGCTCAGAATGGCCAAAAAACGCTTCTAAAGGCCAGAAATCGCATTTTAAAGTTGTGGTCCCAAATTAAGCTCAGAATCACGAAAAAACGCTTCTAAAGGCCAGAAATCGCATTTTAAAGTTGTGATCCCAAATTAAGCTCAGAATCCCGAAAAACGGCTTCTAAAGGCCAGAAATCGCATTTTAAAGTTGTGATCCCAAATTAAGCTCAGAATCACGAAAAAACGCTTCTAAAGGCCAGAAATCGCATTTTAAAGTTGTGATCCCAAATTAAGCTCAGAATCACGAAAAAACGCTTCTAAAGGCCAGAAATCGCATTTTAAAGTTGTGATCCCAAATTAAGCTCAGAATCCCGAAAAACGGCTTCTAAAGGCCAGAAATCGCATTTTAAAGTTGTGATCCCAAATTAAGCTCAGAATCACGAAAAAACGCTTCTAAAGGCCAGAAATCGCATTTTAAAGTTGTGATCCCAAATTAAGCTCAGAATCACGAAAAAACGCTTCTAAAGGCCAGAAATCGCATTTTAAAGAAGTGATCCCAAATTAAGCTCAGAATCACGAAAAAACGCTTCTAAAGGCCAGAAATCGCATTTTAAAGTTGTGATCCCAAATTAAGCTCAGAATCCCGAAAAACGGCTTCTAAAGGCCAGAAATCGCATTTTAAAGTTGTGATCCCAAATTAAGCTCAGAATCCCGAAAAACGGCTTCTAAAGGCCAGAAATCGCATTTTAAAGTTGTGATCCCAAATTAAGCTCAGAATCCCGAAAAACGGCTTCTAAAGGCCAGAAATCGCATTTTAAAGTTGTGATCCCAAATTAAGCTCAGAATCCCGAAAAACGGCTTCTAAAGGCCAGAAATCGCATTTTAAAGTTGTGATCCCAAATTAAGCTCAGAATCCCGAAAAACGGCTTCTAAAGGCCAGAAATCGCATTTTAAAGTTGTGATCCCAAATTAAGCTCAGAATCCCGAAAAACGGCTTCTAAAGGCCAGAAATCGCATTTTAAAGTTGTGATCCCAAATTAAGCTCAGAATCCCGAAAAACGGCTTCTAAAGGCCAGAAATCGCATTTTAAAGTTGTGATCCCAAATTAAGCTCAGAATCCCGAAAAACGGCTTCTAAAGGCCAGAAATCGCATTTTAAAGTTGTGATCCCAAATTAAGCTCAGAATGGCCAAAAAACGCTTCTAAAGGCCAGAAATCGCATTTTAAAGTTGTGATCCCAAATTAAGCTCAGAATGGCCAAAAAACGCTTCTAAAGGCCAGAAATCGCATTTTAAAGTTGTGATCCCAAATTAAGCTCAGAATGGCCAAAAAACGCTTCTAAAGGCCAGAAATCGCATTTTAAAGTTGTGATCCCAAATTAAGCTCAGAATCCCGAAAAACGGCTTCTAAAGGCCAGAAATCGCATTTTAAAGTTGTGATCCCAAATTAAGCTCAGAATCCCGAAAAACGGCTTCTAAAGGCCAGAAATCGCATTTTAAAGTTGTGATCCCAAATTAAGCTCAGAATGGCCAAAAAACGCTTCTAAAGGCCAGAAATCGCATTTTAAAGTTGTGATCCCAAATTAAGCTCAGAATCCCGAAAAACGGCTTCTAAAGGCCAGAAATCGCATTTTAAAGTTGTGATCCCAAATTAAGCTCAGAATCCCGAAAAACGGCTTCTAAAGGCCAGAAATCGCATTTTAAAGTTGTGATCCCAAATTAAGCTCAGAATCCCGAAAAACGGCTTCTAAAGGCCAGAAATCGCATTTTAAAGTTGTGATCCCAAATTAAGCTCAGAATGGCCAAAAAACGCTTCTAAAGGCCAGAAATCGCATTTTAAAGTTGTGATCCCAAATTAAGCTCAGAATGGCCAAAAAACGCTTCTAAAGGCCAGAAATCGCATTTTAAAGTTGTGATCCCAAATTAAGCTCAGAATGGCCAAAAAACGCTTCTAAAGGCCAGAAATCGCATTTTAAAGTTGTGATCCCAAATTAAGCTCAGAATCCCGAAAAACGGCTTCTAAAGGCCAGAAATCGCATTTTAAAGTTGTGATCCCAAATTAAGCTCAGAATCCCGAAAAACGGCTTCTAAAGGCCAGAAATCGCATTTTAAAGTTGTGATCCCAAATTAAGCTCAGAATCCCGAAAAACGGCTTCTAAAGGCCAGAAATCGCATTTTAAAGTTGTGATCCCAAATTAAGCTCAGAATGGCCAAAAAACGCTTCTAAAGGCCAGAAATCGCATTTTAAAGTTGTGATCCCAAATTAAGCTCAGAATCCCGAAAAACGGCTTCTAAAGGCCAGAAATCGCATTTTAAAGTTGTGATCCCAAATTAAGCTCAGAATCCCGAAAAACGGCTTCTAAAGGCCAGAAATCGCATTTTAAAGTTGTGATCCCAAATTAAGCTCAGAATCCCGAAAAACGGCTTCTAAAGGCCAGAAATCGCATTTTAAAGTTGTGATCCCAAATTAAGCTCAGAATCCCGAAAAACGGCTTCTAAAGGCCAGAAATCGCATTTTAAAGTTGTGATCCCAAATTAAGCTCAGAATCCCGAAAAACGGCTTCTAAAGGCCAGAAATCGCATTTTAAAGTTGTGATCCCAAATTAAGCTCAGAATCCCGAAAAACGGCTTCTAAAGGCCAGAAATCGCATTTTAAAGTTGTGATCCCAAATTAAGCTCAGAATGGCCAAAAAACGCTTCTAAAGGCCAGAAATCGCATTTTAAAGTTGTGATCCCAAATTAAGCTCAGAATGGCCAAAAAACGCTTCTAAAGGCCAGAAATCGCATTTTAAAGTTGTGATCCCAAATTAAGCTCAGAATGGCCAAAAAACGCTTCTAAAGGCCAGAAATCGCATTTTAAAGTTGTGATCCCAAATTAAGCTCAGAATCCCGAAAAACGGCTTCTAAAGGCCAGAAATCGCATTTTAAAGTTGTGATCCCAAATTAAGCTCAGAATCCCGAAAAACGGCTTCTAAAGGCCAGAAATCGCATTTTAAAGTTGTGATCCCAAATTAAGCTCAGAATCCCGAAAAACGGCTTCTAAAGGCCAGAAATCGCATTTTAAAGTTGTGATCCCAAATTAAGCTCAGAATGGCCAAAAAACGCTTCTAAAGGCCAGAAATCGCATTTTAAAGTTGTGATCCCAAATTAAGCTCAGAATCCCGAAAAACGGCTTCTAAAGGCCAGAAATCGCATTTTAAAGTTGTGATCCCAAATTAAGCTCAGAATCCCGAAAAACGGCTTCTAAAGGCCAGAAATCGCATTTTAAAGTTGTGATCCCAAATTAAGCTCAGAATCCCGAAAAACGGCTTCTAAAGGCCAGAAATCGCATTTTAAAGTTGTGATCCCAAATTAAGCTCAGAATGGCCAAAAAACGCTTCTAAAGGCCAGAAATCGCATTTTAAAGTTGTGATCCCAAATTAAGCTCAGAATGGCCAAAAAACGCTTCTAAAGGCCAGAAATCGCATTTTAAAGTTGTGATCCCAAATTAAGCTCAGAATGGCCAAAAAACGCTTCTAAAGGCCAGAAATCGCATTTTAAAGTTGTGATCCCAAATTAAGCTCAGAATGGCCAAAAAACGCTTCTAAAGGCCAGAAATCGCATTTTAAAGTTGTGATCCCAAATTAAGCTCAGAATGGCCAAAAAACGCTTCTAAAGGCCAGAAATCGCATTTTAAAGTTGTGATCCCAAATTAAGCTCAGAATGGCCAAAAAACGCTTCTAAAGGCCAGAAATCGCATTTTAAAGTTGTGATCCCAAATTAAGCTCAGAATCCCGAAAAACGGCTTCTAAAGGCCAGAAATCGCATTTTAAAGTTGTGATCCCAAATGAAGCTCAGAATGGCCAAAAAACGCTTCTAAAGGCCAGAAATCGCATTTTAAAGTTGTGATCCCAAATTAAGCTCAGAATGGCCAAAAAACGCTTCTAAAGGCCAGAAATCGCATTTTAAAGTTGTGATCCCAAATTAAGCTCAGAATGGCCAAAAAACGCTTCTAAAGGCCAGAAATCGCATTTTAAAGTTGTGATCCCAAATTAAGCTCAGAATGGCCAAAAAACGCTTCTAAAGGCCAGAAATCGCATTTTAAAGTTGTGATCCCAAATTAAGCTCAGAATGGCCAAAAAACGCTTCTAAAGGCCAGAAATCGCATTTTAAAGTTGTGATCCCAAATTAAGCTCAGAATGGCCAAAAAACGCTTCTAAAGGCCAGAAATCGCATTTTAAAGTTGTGATCCCAAATTAAGCTCAGAATCCCGAAAAACGGCTTCTAAAGGCCAGAAATCGCATTTTAAAGTTGTGATCCCAAATTAAGCTCAGAATGGCCAAAAAACGCTTCTAAAGGCCAGAAATCGCATTTTAAAGTTGTGATCCCAAATTAAGCTCAGAATGGCCAAAAAACGCTTCTAAAGGCCAGAAATCGCATTTTAAAGTTGTGATCCCAAATTAAGCTCAGAATGGCCAAAAAACGCTTCTAAAGGCCAGAAATCGCATTTTAAAGTTGTGATCCCAAATTAAGCTCAGAATGGCCAAAAAACGCTTCTAAAGGCCAGAAATCGCATTTTAAAGTTGTGATCCCAAATTAAGCTCAGAATGGCCAAAAAACGCTTCTAAAGGCCAGAAATCGCATTTTAAAGTTGTGATCCCAAATTAAGCTCAGAATGGCCAAAAAACGCTTCTAAAGGCCAGAAATCGCATTTTAAAGTTGTGATCCCAAATTAAGCTCAGAATCCCGAAAAACGGCTTCTAAAGGCCAGAAATCGCATTTTAAAGTTGTGATCCCAAATTAAGCTCAGAATCCCGAAAAACGGCTTCTAAAGGCCAGAAATCGCATTTTAAAGTTGTGATCCCAAATTAAGCTCAGAATCCCGAAAAACGGCTTCTAAAGGCCAGAAATCGCATTTTAAAGTTGTGATCCCAAATTAAGCTCAGAATGGCCAAAAAACGCTTCTAAAGGCCAGAAATCGCATTTTAAAGTTGTGATCCCAAATTAAGCTCAGAATCCCGAAAAACGCTTCTAAAGGCCAGAAATCGCATTTTAAAGTTGTGATCCCAAATTAAGCTCAGAATGGCCAAAAAACGCTTCTAAAGGCCAGAAATCGCATTTTAAAGTTGTGATCCCAAATTAAGCTCAGAATGGCCAAAAAACGCTTCTAAAGGCCAGAAATCGCATTTTAAAGTTGTGATCCCAAATTAAGCTCAGAATGGCCAAAAAACGCTTCTAAAGGCCAGAAATCGCATTTTAAAGTTGTGATCCCAAATTAAGCTCAGAATGGCCAAAAAACGCTTCTAAAGGCCAGAAATCGCATTTTAAAGTTGTGATCCCAAATTAAGCTCAGAATCCCGAAAAACGGCTTCTAAAGGCCAGAAATCGCATTTTAAAGTTGTGATCCCAAATTAAGCTCAGAATGGCCAAAAAACGCTTCTAAAGGCCAGAAATCGCATTTTAAAGTTGTGATCCCAAATTAAGCTCAGAATCCCGAAAAACGGCTTCTAAAGGCCAGAAATCGCATTTTAAAGTTGTGATCCCAAATTAAGCTCAGAATGGCCAAAAAACGCTTCTAAAGGCCAGAAATCGCATTTTAAAGTTGTGATCCCAAATTAAGCTCAGAATGGCCAAAAAACGCTTCTAAAGGCCACAAATCGCATTTTAAAGTTGTGATCCCAAATTAAGCTCAGAATGGCCAAAAAACGCTTCTAAAGGCCAGAAATCGCATTTTAAAGTTGTGATCCCAAATTAAGCTCAGAATGGCCAAAAAACGCTTCTAAAGGCCAGAAATCGCATTTTAAAGTTGTGATCCCAAATTAAGCTCAGAATCCCGAAAAACGGCTTCTAAAGGCCAGAAATCGCATTTTAAAGTTGTGATCCCAAATTAAGCTCAGAATGGCCAAAAAACGCTTCTAAAGGCCAGAAATCGCATTTTAAAGTTGTGATCCCAAATTAAGCTCAGAATGGCCAAAAAACGCTTCTAAAGGCCAGAAATCGCATTTTAAAGTTGTGATCCCAAATAAGGCTCAGAATCCCGAAAAACGGCTTCTAAAGGCCAGAAATCGCATTTTAAAGTTGTGATCCCAAATTAAGCTCAGAATCCCGAAAAACGGCTTCTAAAGGCCAGAAATCGCATTTTAAAGTTGTGATCCCAAATTAAGCTCAGAATCCCGAAAAACGGCTTCTAAAGGCCAGAAATCGCATTTTAAAGTTGTGATCCCAAATTAAGCTCAGAATGGCCAAAAAACGCTTCTAAAGGCCAGAAATCGCATTTTAAAGTTGTGATCCCAAATTAAGCTCAGAATGGCCAAAAAACGCTTCTAAAGGCCAGAAATCGCATTTTAAAGTTGTGATCCCAAATTAAGCTCAGAATCCTGAAAAACGGCTTCTAAAGGCCAGAAATCGCATTTTAAAGTTGTGATCCCAAATTAAGCTCAGAATCACGAAAAAACGCTTCTAAAGGCCAGAAATCGCATTTTAAAGAAGTGATCCCAAATTAAGCTCAGAATCACGAAAAAACGCTTCTAAAGGCCAGAAATCGCATTTTAAAGTTGTGATCCCAAATTAAGCTCAGAATCACGAAAAAACGCTTCTAAAGGCCAGAAATCGCATTTTAAAGTTGTGATCCCAAATTAAGCTCAGAATCCCGAAAAACGGCTTCTAAAGGCCAGAAATCGCATTTTAAAGTTGTGATCCCAAATTAAGCTCAGAATCACGAAAAAACGCTTCTAAAGGCCAGAAATCGCATTTTAAAGTTGTGATCCCAAATTAAGCTCAGAATCCCGAAAAACGGCTTCTAAAGGCCAGAAATCGCATTTTCAAGTTGTGATCCCAAATTAAGCTCAGAATCCCGAAAAACGGCTTCTAAAGGCCAGAAATCGCATTTTAAAGTTGTGATCCCAAATTAAGCTCAGAATCCCGAAAAACGGCTTCTAAAGGCCAGAAATCGCATTTTAAAGAAGTGATCTCAAATTAAGCTCAGAATCACGAAAAAACGCTTCTAAAGGCCAGAAATCGCATTTTAAAGTTGTGATCCCAAATTAAGCTCAGAATCCCAAAAATCGGCTTCTAAAGGCCAGAAATCGCATTTTAAAGTTGTGATCCCAAATTAAGCTCAGAATCACGAAAAAACGCTTCTAAAGGCCAGAAATCGCATTTTAAAGTTGTGATCCCAAATTAAGCTCAGAATCCCGAAAAACGGCTTCTAAAGGCCAGAAATCGCATTTTAAAGTTGTGATCCCAAATTAAGCTCAGAATCCCGAAAAACGGCTTCTAAAGGCCAGAAATCGCATTTTAAAGTTGTGATCCCAAATTAAGCTCAGAATCACGAAAAAACGCTTCTAAAGGCCAGAAATCGCATTTTAAAGAAGTGATCCCAAATTAAGCTCAGAATCACGAAAAAACGCTTCTAAAGGCCAGAAATCGCATTTTAAAGTTGTGATCCCAAATTAAGCTCAGAATCACGAAAAAACGCTTCTAAAGGCCAGAAATCGCATTTTAAAGTTGTGATCCCAAATTAAGCTCAGAATGGCCAAAAAACGCTTCTAAAGGCCAGAAATCGCATTTTAAAGTTGTGATCCCAAATTAAGCTCAGAATCACGAAAAAACGCTTCTAAAGGCCAGAAATCGCATTTTAAAGTTGTGATCCCAAATTAAGCTCAGAATCCCAAAAATCGGCTTCTAAAGGCCAGAAATCGCATTTTAAAGTTGTGATCCCAAATTAAGCTCAGAATCACGAAAAAACGCTTCTAAAGGCCAGAAATCGCATTTTAAAGAAGTGATCCCAAATTAAGCTCAGAATCACGAAAAAACGCTTCTAAAGGCCAGAAATCGCATTTTAAAGTTGTGATCCCAAATTAAGCTCAGAATCACGAAAAAACGCTTCTAAAGGCCAGAAATCGCATTTTAAAGTTGTGATCCCAAATTAAGCTCAGAATCCCGAAAAACGGCTTCTAAAGGCCAGAAATCGCATTTTAAAGTTGTGATCCCAAATTAAGCTCAGAATCACGAAAAAACGCTTCTAAAGGCCAGAAATCGCATTTTAAAGTTGTGATCCCAAATTAAGCTCAGAATCCCGAAAAACGGCTTCTAAAGGCCAGAAATCGCATTTTAAAGTTGTGATCCCAAATTAAGCTCAGAATCACGAAAAAACGCTTCTAAAGGCCAGAAATCGCATTTTAAAGAAGTGATCCCAAATTAAGCTCAGAATCACGAAAAAACGCTTCTAAAGGCCAGAAATCGCATTTTAAAGAAGTGATCCCAAATTAAGCTCAGAATCCCGAAAAACGGCTTCTAAAGGCCAGAAATCGCATTTTAAAGTTGTGATCCCAAATTAAGCTCAGAATCCCGAAAAACGGCTTCTAAAGGCCAGAAATCGCATTTTAAAGTTGTGATCCCAAATTAAGCTCAGAATCCCGAAAAACGGCTTCTAAAGGCCAGAAATCGCATTTTAAAGTTGTGATCCCAAATTAAGCTCAGAATCACGAAAAAACGCTTCTAAAGGCCAGAAATCGCATTTTAAAGAAGTGATCCCAAATTAAGCTCAGAATCACGAAAAAACGCTTCTAAAGGCCAGAAATCGCATTTTAAAGTTGTGATCCCAAATTAAGCTCAGAATCACGAAAAAACGCTTCTAAAGGCCAGAAATCGCATTTTAAAGTTGTGATCCCAAATTAAGCTCAGAATCCCGAAAAACGGCTTCTAAAGGCCAGAAATCGCATTTTAAAGTTGTGATCCCAAATTAAGCTCAGAATCACGAAAAAACGCTTCTAAAGGCCAGAAATCGCATTTTAAAGTTGTGATCCCAAATTAAGCTCAGAATCCCAAAAATCGGCTTCTAAAGGCCAGAAATCGCATTTTAAAGTTGTGATCCCAAATTAAGCTCAGAATCACGAAAAAACGCTTCTAAAGGCCAGAAATCGCATTTTAAAGAAGTGATCCCAAATTAAGCTCAGAATCACGAAAAAACGCTTCTAAAGGCCAGAAATCGCATTTTAAAGTTGTGATCCCAAATTAAGCTCAGAATCCCAAAAATCGGCTTCTAAAGGCCAGAAATCGCATTTTAAAGTTGTGATCCCAAATTAAGCTCAGAATCACGAAAAAACGCTTCTAAAGGCCAGAAATCGCATTTTAAAGTTGTGATCCCAAATTAAGCTCAGAATCCCAAAAATCGGCTTCTAAAGGCCAGAAATCGCATTTTAAAGTTGTGATCCCAAATTAAGCTCAGAATCACGAAAAAACGCTTCTAAAGGCCAGAAATCGCATTTTAAAGTTGTGATCCCAAATTAAGCTCAGAATCCCGAAAAACGGCTTCTAAAGGCCAGAAATCGCATTTTAAAGTTGTGATCCCAAATTAAGCTCAGAATCACGAAAAAACGCTTCTAAAGGCCAGAAATCGCATTTTAAAGTTGTGATCCCAAATTAAGCTCAGAATCCCAAAAATCGGCTTCTAAAGGCCAGAAATCGCATTTTAAAGTTGTGATCCCAAATTAAGCTCAGAATCACGAAAAAACGCTTCTAAAGGCCAGAAATCGCATTTTAAAATTGTGATCCCAAATTAAGCTCAGAATCCCGAAAAACGGCTTCTAAAGGCCAGAAATCGCATTTTAAAGTTGTGATCCCAAATTAAGCTCAGAATCCCGAAAAACGGCTTCTAAAGGCCAGAAATCGCATTTTAAAGTTGTGATCCCAAATTAAGCTCAGAATCACGAAAAAACGCTTCTAAAGGCCAGAAATCGCATTTTAAAGAAGTGATCCCAAATTAAGCTCAGAATCACGAAAAAACGCTTCTAAAGGCCAGAAATCGCATTTTAAAGTTGTGATCCCAAATTAAGCTCAGAATCACGAAAAAACGCTTCTAAAGGCCAGAAATCGCATTTTAAAGTTGTGATCCCAAATTAAGCTCAGAATCCCGAAAAACGGCTTCTAAAGGCCAGAAATCGCATTTTAAAGTTGTGATCCCAAATTAAGCTCAGAATCACGAAAAAACGCTTCTAAAGGCCAGAAATCGCATTTTAAAGTTGTGATCCCAAATTAAGCTCAGAATCCCGAAAAACGGCTTCTAAAGGCCAGAAATCGCATTTTAAAGTTGTGATCCCAAATTAAGCTCAGAATCCCGAAAAACGGCTTCTAAAGGCCAGAAATCGCATTTTAAAGTTGTGATCCCAAATTAAGCTCAGAATCACGAAAAAACGCTTCTAAAGGCCAGAAATCGCATTTTAAAGAAGTGATCCCAAAGCTCAGAATCACGAAAAAACGCTTCTAAAGGCCAGAAATCGCATTTTAAAGTTGTGGTCCCAAATTAAGCTCAGAATCACGAAAAAACGCTTCTAAAGGCCAGAAATCGCATTTTAAAGTTGTGATCCCAAATTAAGCTCAGAATCCCGAAAAACGGCTTCTAAAGGCCAGAAATCGCATTTTAAAGTTGTGATCCCAAATTAAGCTCAGAATCACGAAAAAACGCTTCTAAAGGCCAGAAATCGCATTTTAAAGTTGTGATCCCAAATTAAGCTCAGAATCCCAAAAATCGGCTTCTAAAGGCCAGAAATCGCATTTTAAAGTTGTGATCCCAAATTAAGCTCAGAATCACGAAAAAACGCTTCTAAAGGCCAGAAATCGCATTTTAAAGAAGTGATCCCAAATTAAGCTCAGAATCACGAAAAAACGCTTCTAAAGGCCAGAAATCGCATTTTAAAGTTGTGATCCCAAATTAAGCTCAGAATCCCAAAAATCGGCTTCTAAAGGCCAGAAATCGCATTTTAAAGTTGTGATCCCAAATTAAGCTCAGAATCACGAAAAAACGCTTCTAAAGGCCAGAAATCGCATTTTAAAGTTGTGATCCCAAATTAAGCTCAGAATCCCAAAAATCGGCTTCTAAAGGCCAGAAATCGCATTTTAAAGTTGTGATCCCAAATTAAGCTCAGAATCACGAAAAAACGCTTCTAAAGGCCAGAAATCGCATTTTAAAGTTGTGATCCCAAATTAAGCTCAGAATCCCAAAAATCGGCTTCTAAAGGCCAGAAATCGCATTTTAAAGTTGTGATCCCAAATTAAGCTCAGAATCACGAAAAAACGCTTCTAAAGGCCAGAAATCGCATTTTAAAGAAGTGATCCCAAATTAAGCTCAGAATCACGAAAAAACGCTTCTAAAGGCCAGAAATCGCATTTTAAAGTTGTGATCCCAAATTAAGCTCAGAATCCCAAAAATCGGCTTCTAAAGGCCAGAAATCGCATTTTAAAGTTGTGATCCCAAATTAAGCTCAGAATCCTGAAAAACGGCTTCTAAAGGCCAGAAATCGCATTTTAAAGTTGTGATCCCAAATTAAGCTCAGAATCACGAAAAAACGCTTCTAAAGGCCAGAAATCGCATTTTAAAGAAGTGATCCCAAATTAAGCTCAGAATCACGAAAAAACGCTTCTAAAGGCCAGAAATCGCATTTTAAAGTTGTGATCCCAAATTAAGCTCAGAATCACGAAAAAACGCTTCTAAAGGCCAGAAATCGCATTTTAAAGAAGTGATCCCAAATTAAGCTCAGAATCACGAAAAAAACGCTTCTAAAGGCCAGAAATCGCATTTTAAAGAAGTGATCCCAAATTAAGCTCAGAATCCCGAAAAACGGCTTCTAAAGGCCAGAAATCGCATTTTAAAGTTGTGATCCCAAATTAAGCTCAGAATCACGAAAAAACGCTTCTAAAGGCCAGAAATCGCATTTTAAAGAAGTGATCCCAAATTAAGCTCAGAATCACGAAAAAAACGCTTCTAAAGGCCAGAAATCGCATTTTAAAGAAGTGATCCCAAATTAAGCTCAGAATCACGAAAAAACGCTTCTAAAGGCCAGAAATCGCATTTTAAAGTTGTGATCCCAAATTAAGCTCAGAATCCCGAAAAACGGCTTCTAAAGGCCAGAAATCGCATTTTAAAGTTGTGATCCCATATTAAGCTCAGAATCACGAAAAAACGCTTCTAAAGGCCAGAAATCGCATTTTAAAGTTGTGATCCCAAATTAAGCTCAGAATCCCGAAAAACGGCTTCTAAAGGCCAGAAATCGCATTTTAAAGTTGTGATCCCAAATTAAGCTCAGAATCCCGAAAAAACGGCTTCTAAAGGCCAGAAATCGCATTTTAAAGTTGTGATCCCAAATTAAGCTCAGAATCACGAAAAAACGCTTCTAAAGGCCAGAAATCGCATTTTAAAGAAGTGATCCCAAATTAAGCTCAGAATCACGAAAAAACGCTTCTAAAGGCCAGAAATCGCATTTTAAAGAAGTGATCCCAAATTAAGCTCAGAATCCCGAAAAACGGCTTCTAAAGGCCAGAAATCGCATTTTAAAGTTGTGATCCCAAATTAAGCTCAGAATCCCGAAAAACGGCTTCTAAAGGCCAGAAATCGCATTTTAAAGTTGTGATCCCAAATTAAGCTCAGAATCACGAAAAAACGCTTCTAAAGGCCAGAAATCGCATTTTAAAGAAGTGATCCCAAATTAAGCTCAGAATCACGAAAAAACGCTTCTAAAGGCCAGAAATCGCATTTTAAAGTTGTGATCCCAAATTAAGCTCAGAATCACGAAAAAACGCTTCTAAAGGCCAGAAATCGCATTTTAAAGTTGTGATCCCAAATTAAGCTCAGAATCCCGAAAAACGGCTTCTAAAGGCCAGAAATCGCATTTTAAAGTTGTGATCCCAAATTAAGCTCAGAATCACGAAAAAACGCTTCTAAAGGCCAGAAATCGCATTTTAAAGAAGTGATCCCAAATTAAGCTCAGAATCCCAAAAATCGGCTTCTAAAGGCCAGAAATCGCATTTTAAAGTTGTGATCCCAAATTAAGCTCAGAATCACGAAAAAACGCTTCTAAAGGCCAGAAATCGCATTTTAAAGAAGTGATCCCAAATTAAGCTCAGAATCACGAAAAAACGCTTCTAAAGGCCAGAAATCGCATTTTAAAGTTGTGATCCCAAATTAAGCTCAGAATCCCAAAAATCGGCTTCTAAAGGCCAGAAATCGCATTTTAAAGTTGTGATCCCAAATTAAGCTCAGAATCACGAAAAAACGCTTCTAAAGGCCAGAAATCGCATTTTAAAGTTGTGATCCCAAATTAAGCTCAGAATCCCAAAAATCGGCTTCTAAAGGCCAGAAATCGCATTTTAAAGTTGTGATCCCAAATTAAGCTCAGAATCACGAAAAAACGCTTCTAAAGGCCAGAAATCGCATTTTAAAGAAGTGATCCCAAATTAAGCTCAGAATCACGAAAAAACGCTTCTAAAGGCCAGAAATCGCATTTTAAAGTTGTGATCCCAAATTAAGCTCAGAATCACGAAAAAACGCTTCTAAAGGCCAGAAATCGCATTTTAAAGTTGTGATCCCAAATTAAGCTCAGAATCCCAAAAATCGGCTTCTAAAGGCCAGAAATCGCATTTTAAAGTTGTGATCCCAAATTAAGCTCAGAATCACGAAAAAACGCTTCTAAAGGCCAGAAATCGCATTTTAAAGTTGTGATCCCAAATTAAGCTCAGAATCCCAAAAATCGGCTTCTAAAGGCCAGAAATCGCATTTTAAAGTTGTGATCCCAAATTAAGCTCAGAATCACGAAAAAACGCTTCTAAAGGCCAGAAATCGCATTTTAAAGTTGTGATCCCAAATTAAGCTCAGAATCCCGAAAAACGGCTTCTAAAGGCCAGAAATCGCATTTTAAAGTTGTGATCCCAAATTAAGCTCAGAATCACGAAAAAACGCTTCTAAAGGCCAGAAATCGCATTTTAAAGTTGTGATCCCAAATTAAGCTCAGAATCCCAAAAATCGGCTTCTAAAGGCCAGAAATCGCATTTTAAAGTTGTGATCCCAAATTAAGCTCAGAATCACGAAAAAACGCTTCTAAAGGCCAGAAATCGCATTTTAAAATTGTGATCCCAAATTAAGCTCAGAATCCCGAAAAACGGCTTCTAAAGGCCAGAAATCGCATTTTAAAGTTGTGATCCCAAATTAAGCTCAGAATCCCGAAAAACGGCTTCTAAAGGCCAGAAATCGCATTTTAAAGTTGTGATCCCAAATTAAGCTCAGAATCACGAAAAAACGCTTCTAAAGGCCAGAAATCGCATTTTAAAGAAGTGATCCCAAATTAAGCTCAGAATCACGAAAAAACGCTTCTAAAGGCCAGAAATCGCATTTTAAAGTTGTGATCCCAAATTAAGCTCAGAATCACGAAAAAACGCTTCTAAAGGCCAGAAATCGCATTTTAAAGTTGTGATCCCAAATTAAGCTCAGAATCCCGAAAAACGGCTTCTAAAGGCCAGAAATCGCATTTTAAAGTTGTGATCCCAAATTAAGCTCAGAATCACGAAAAAACGCTTCTAAAGGCCAGAAATCGCATTTTAAAGTTGTGATCCCAAATTAAGCTCAGAATCCCGAAAAACGGCTTCTAAAGGCCAGAAATCGCATTTTAAAGTTGTGATCCCAAATTAAGCTCAGAATCCCGAAAAACGGCTTCTAAAGGCCAGAAATCGCATTTTAAAGTTGTGATCCCAAATTAAGCTCAGAATCACGAAAAAACGCTTCTAAAGGCCAGAAATCGCATTTTAAAGAAGTGATCCCAAAGCTCAGAATCACGAAAAAACGCTTCTAAAGGCCAGAAATCGCATTTTAAAGTTGTGGTCCCAAATTAAGCTCAGAATCACGAAAAAACGCTTCTAAAGGCCAGAAATCGCATTTTAAAGTTGTGATCCCAAATTAAGCTCAGAATCCCGAAAAACGGCTTCTAAAGGCCAGAAATCGCATTTTAAAGTTGTGATCCCAAATTAAGCTCAGAATCACGAAAAAACGCTTCTAAAGGCCAGAAATCGCATTTTAAAGTTGTGATCCCAAATTAAGCTCAGAATCCCAAAAATCGGCTTCTAAAGGCCAGAAATCGCATTTTAAAGTTGTGATCCCAAATTAAGCTCAGAATCACGAAAAAACGCTTCTAAAGGCCAGAAATCGCATTTTAAAGAAGTGATCCCAAATTAAGCTCAGAATCACGAAAAAACGCTTCTAAAGGCCAGAAATCGCATTTTAAAGTTGTGATCCCAAATTAAGCTCAGAATCCCAAAAATCGGCTTCTAAAGGCCAGAAATCGCATTTTAAAGTTGTGATCCCAAATTAAGCTCAGAATCACGAAAAAACGCTTCTAAAGGCCAGAAATCGCATTTTAAAGTTGTGATCCCAAATTAAGCTCAGAATCCCAAAAATCGGCTTCTAAAGGCCAGAAATCGCATTTTAAAGTTGTGATCCCAAATTAAGCTCAGAATCACGAAAAAACGCTTCTAAAGGCCAGAAATCGCATTTTAAAGTTGTGATCCCAAATTAAGCTCAGAATCCCAAAAATCGGCTTCTAAAGGCCAGAAATCGCATTTTAAAGTTGTGATCCCAAATTAAGCTCAGAATCACGAAAAAACGCTTCTAAAGGCCAGAAATCGCATTTTAAAGAAGTGATCCCAAATTAAGCTCAGAATCACGAAAAAACGCTTCTAAAGGCCAGAAATCGCATTTTAAAGTTGTGATCCCAAATTAAGCTCAGAATCCCAAAAATCGGCTTCTAAAGGCCAGAAATCGCATTTTAAAGTTGTGATCCCAAATTAAGCTCAGAATCCTGAAAAACGGCTTCTAAAGGCCAGAAATCGCATTTTAAAGTTGTGATCCCAAATTAAGCTCAGAATCACGAAAAAACGCTTCTAAAGGCCAGAAATCGCATTTTAAAGAAGTGATCCCAAATTAAGCTCAGAATCACGAAAAAACGCTTCTAAAGGCCAGAAATCGCATTTTAAAGTTGTGATCCCAAATTAAGCTCAGAATCACGAAAAAACGCTTCTAAAGGCCAGAAATCGCATTTTAAAGAAGTGATCCCAAATTAAGCTCAGAATCACGAAAAAAACGCTTCTAAAGGCCAGAAATCGCATTTTAAAGAAGTGATCCCAAATTAAGCTCAGAATCCCGAAAAACGGCTTCTAAAGGCCAGAAATCGCATTTTAAAGTTGTGATCCCAAATTAAGCTCAGAATCACGAAAAAACGCTTCTAAAGGCCAGAAATCGCATTTTAAAGAAGTGATCCCAAATTAAGCTCAGAATCACGAAAAAAACGCTTCTAAAGGCCAGAAATCGCATTTTAAAGAAGTGATCCCAAATTAAGCTCAGAATCACGAAAAAACGCTTCTAAAGGCCAGAAATCGCATTTTAAAGTTGTGATCCCAAATTAAGCTCAGAATCCCGAAAAACGGCTTCTAAAGGCCAGAAATCGCATTTTAAAGTTGTGATCCCAAATTAAGCTCAGAATCACGAAAAAACGCTTCTAAAGGCCAGAAATCGCATTTTAAAGTTGTGATCCCAAATTAAGCTCAGAATCCCGAAAAACGGCTTCTAAAGGCCAGAAATCGCATTTTAAAGTTGTGATCCCAAATTAAGCTCAGAATCCCGAAAAAACGGCTTCTAAAGGCCAGAAATCGCATTTTAAAGTTGTGATCCCAAATTAAGCTCAGAATCACGAAAAAACGCTTCTAAAGGCCAGAAATCGCATTTTAAAGAAGTGATCCCAAATTAAGCTCAGAATCACGAAAAAACGCTTCTAAAGGCCAGAAATCGCATTTTAAAGAAGTGATCCCAAATTAAGCTCAGAATCCCGAAAAACGGCTTCTAAAGGCCAGAAATCGCATTTTAAAGTTGTGATCCCAAATTAAGCTCAGAATCCCGAAAAACGGCTTCTAAAGGCCAGAAATCGCATTTTAAAGTTGTGATCCCAAATTAAGCTCAGAATCACGAAAAAACGCTTCTAAAGGCCAGAAATCGCATTTTAAAGAAGTGATCCCAAATTAAGCTCAGAATCACGAAAAAACGCTTCTAAAGGCCAGAAATCGCATTTTAAAGTTGTGATCCCAAATTAAGCTCAGAATCACGAAAAAACGCTTCTAAAGGCCAGAAATCGCATTTTAAAGTTGTGATCCCAAATTAAGCTCAGAATCCCGAAAAACGGCTTCTAAAGGCCAGAAATCGCATTTTAAAGTTGTGATCCCAAATTAAGCTCAGAATCACGAAAAAACGCTTCTAAAGGCCAGAAATCGCATTTTAAAGAAGTGATCCCAAATTAAGCTCAGAATCCCAAAAATCGGCTTCTAAAGGCCAGAAATCGCATTTTAAAGTTGTGATCCCAAATTAAGCTCAGAATCACGAAAAAACGCTTCTAAAGGCCAGAAATCGCATTTTAAAGAAGTGATCCCAAATTAAGCTCAGAATCACGAAAAAACGCTTCTAAAGGCCAGAAATCGCATTTTAAAGTTGTGATCCCAAATTAAGCTCAGAATCCCAAAAATCGGCTTCTAAAGGCCAGAAATCGCATTTTAAAGTTGTGATCCCAAATTAAGCTCAGAATCACGAAAAAACGCTTCTAAAGGCCAGAAATCGCATTTTAAAGTTGTGATCCCAAATTAAGCTCAGAATCCCAAAAATCGGCTTCTAAAGGCCAGAAATCGCATTTTAAAGTTGTGATCCCAAATTAAGCTCAGAATCACGAAAAAACGCTTCTAAAGGCCAGAAATCGCATTTTAAAGAAGTGATCCCAAATTAAGCTCAGAATCACGAAAAAACGCTTCTAAAGGCCAGAAATCGCATTTTAAAGTTGTGATCCCAAATTAAGCTCAGAATCCCGAAAAACGGCTTCTAAAGGCCAGAAATCGCATTTTAAAGTTGTGATCCCAAATTAAGCTCAGAATCCCGAAAAACGGCTTCTAAAGGCCAGAAATCGCATTTTAAAGTTGTGATCCCAAATTAAGCTCAGAATCACGAAAAAACGCTTCTAAAGGCCAGAAATCGCATTTTAAAGAAGTGATCCCAAATTAAGCTCAGAATCACGAAAAAACGCTTCTAAAGGCCAGAAATCGCATTTTAAAGAAGTGATCCCAAATTAAGCTCAGAATCCCGAAAAACGGCTTCTAAAGGCCAGAAATCGCATTTTAAAGTTGTGATCCCAAATTAAGCTCAGAATCACGAAAAAACGCTTCTAAAGGCCAGAAATCGCATTTTAAAGAAGTGATCCCAAATTAAGCTCAGAATCCCGAAAAACGGCTTCTAAAGGCCAGAAATCGCATTTTAAAGTTGTGATCCCAAATTAAGCTCAGAATCCCGAAAAACGGCTTCTAAAGGCCAGAAATCGCATTTTAAAGTTGTGATCCCAAATTAAGCTCAGAATCACGAAAAAACGCTTCTAAAGGCCAGAAATCGCATTTTAAAGAAGTGATCCCAAATTAAGCTCAGAATCACGAAAAAACGCTTCTAAAGGCCAGAAATCGCATTTTAAAGTTGTGATCCCAAATTAAGCTCAGAATCACGAAAAAACGCTTCTAAAGGCCAGAAATCGCATTTTAAAGTTGTGATCCCAAATTAAGCTCAGAATCCCGAAAAACGGCTTCTAAAGGCCAGAAATCGCATTTTAAAGTTGTGATCCCAAATTAAGCTCAGAATCACGAAAAAACGCTTCTAAAGGCCAGAAATCGCATTTTAAAGTTGTGATCCCAAATTAAGCTCAGAATCCCAAAAATCGGCTTCTAAAGGCCAGAAATCGCATTTTAAAGTTGTGATCCCAAATTAAGCTCAGAATCACGAAAAAACGCTTCTAAAGGCCAGAAATCGCATTTTAAAGTTGTGATCCCAAATTAAGCTCAGAATCCCAAAAATCGGCTTCTAAAGGCCAGAAATCGCATTTTAAAGTTGTGATCCCAAATTAAGCTCAGAATCACGAAAAAACGCTTCTAAAGGCCAGAAATCGCATTTTAAAGAAGTGATCCCAAATTAAGCTCAGAATCACGAAAAAACGCTTCTAAAGGCCAGAAATCGCATTTTAAAGTTGTGATCCCAAATTAAGCTCAGAATCCCAAAAATCGGCTTCTAAAGGCCAGAAATCGCATTTTAAAGTTGTGATCCCAAATTAAGCTCAGAATCACGAAAAAACGCTTCTAAAGGCCAGAAATCGCATTTTAAAGTTGTGATCCCAAATTAAGCTCAGAATCCCAAAAATCGGCTTCTAAAGGCCAGAAATCGCATTTTAAAGTTGTGATCCCAAATTAAGCTCAGAATCCCGAAAAACGGCTTCTAAAGGCCAGAAATCGCATTTTAAAGTTGTGATCCCAAATTAAGCTCAGAATCCCGAAAAACGGCTTCTAAAGGCCAGAAATCGCATTTTAAAGTTGTGATCCCAAATTAAGCTCAGAATCACGAAAAAACGCTTCTAAAGGCCAGAAATCGCATTTTAAAGTTGTGATCCCAAATTAAGCTCAGAATCCCGAAAAATCGGCTTCTAAAGGCCAGAAATCGCATTTTAAAGTTGTGATCCCAAATTAAGCTCAGAATCCCGAAAAACGGCTTCTAAAGGCCAGAAATCGCATTTTAAAGTTGTGATCCCAAATTAAGCTCAGAATCCCGAAAAACGGCTTCTAAAGGCCAGAAATCGCATTTTAAAGAAGTGATCCCAAATTAAGCTCAGAATCACGAAAAAACGCTTCTAAAGGCCAGAAATCGCATTTTAAAGAAGTGATCCCAAATTAAGCTCAGAATCACGAAAAAACGCTTCTAAAGGCCAGAAATCGCATTTTAAAGTTGTGATCCCAAATTAAGCTCAGAATCACGAAAAAACGCTTCTAAAGGCCAGAAATCGCATTTTAAAGTTGTGATC